>NC_065512.1:5224707-5285563 GCF_006386435.1 Epinephelus moara | reverse complement strand
GATTGTCTCTCTAAACACCTGTCTGTCTCTCTACATACCTGATTGTCTCTTTACATACCTGTCTGTCTCTCTAAACAACTGTCTGTCTCTCTACATGCCTGATTGTCTCTCTAAACACCTGATTGTCTCTCTAAACACCTGTCTGTCTCTCTATATACCTGATTGTCTCTCTAAACACCTGTCTGTCTCTCTACATACCTTATTGTCTCTCTAAACGCCTGTCTGTCTCTCTAAATACCTGATTGTCTCTCTAAACACCTGTCTGTCTCTCTACATACCTGATTGTCTCTTTACATACCTGTCTGTCTCTCTAAACACCTGTCTGTCTCTCTACATACCCGGTTGTCTCTCTAAACACCTGTCTGTCTCTCTGATTGTCTCTCTAAACACCTGTCTGTCTCTCTATATACCTGATTGTCTCTCTAAACACCTGTCTGTCTCTCTATATACC
This sequence comes from Epinephelus moara, assembly GCF_006386435.1. Lineage (NCBI taxonomy): Eukaryota > Metazoa > Chordata > Actinopteri > Perciformes > Serranidae > Epinephelus > Epinephelus moara. The sequence continues at coordinate 5,285,112 of NC_065512.1, read as the reverse complement.
TGTCTGTCTCTCTAAACACCTGTCTGTCTCTCTACATACCTGATTGTCTCGTTAAATACCTCTCTGTCTCTCTAAACACCTGTCTGTCTCTCTAAGCACCTGTCTGTCTCTCTAAACACCTGTCTGTCTCTCTAAACACCTGTCTGTCTCTCTACATACCGATTGTCTCGTTAAACACCTGTCTGTCTCTCTACATACCCGATTGTCTCTCTAAACACCTGTCTGTCTCTCTAAATACCTGATTGTCTCTCTAAACACCTGTCTGTCTCTCTACATACCGATTGTCTCGTTAAACACCTGTCTGTCTCTCTAAGCACCTACCTTAATTTTGCAAAAATGCCTAACAGGATAAAGTGATGAAGTGATGACGTCTTATACCTAAAAGGTCAAAGGTCAGCTTTACTGTGACATCATAATGTTCTGCAAAATCACATTTCCAGCCATTAGTTAACATCATATTTGAGGAACAGAAGGGGAGACGTTCTCTTCAGATTCTTCACATGGAATAATAATAATAAACGGAGCAGGGTCCTTGCACCGAAATACTTTAGTTTAATTGACAGTTGATCAGATTTCTGAAGTGGTCTCAGTCTCCACCTTGTTCTGCATGTGACAGAAATTTAACTGAAGCTCTCCGTCCTGTGACACCTGAACCTCCCTGACGGTGCTCTGAATCTTGTAAAACACGTCTCCAACATCCAGAACCTGGCACTGGGGGTCACCTTGACTCGCAGCCAGCGTGCATTGCCATATAAAGACAAAACGCCTTTCATTCCTGTTTCTGAAGTGTTGCATGTCACTTCCTTCCTCGTAGATTTGAATAGATGCGTTGTCAGCGGCGACTCAGTGCGCTGCCTGTCAAGCAGTGAGCAGCACAGCAGCCAGACGGAGCAGAGACTGATCATCCTCCACGTCTAGAGATCACCAGCCGTCTCACCTCACCTCTCAGGTAACCAAACATGACATCAGGTGGCCTCGGGTCCACGCAGGTGTTCCTGAAGGCATCACTGTGAGCTGAGAGACACTCGAGAGGATTTCTATTTAATTCTGTTTTTTTGGGTGAAAATGGAAAGGCAGAAAAGACCAATAGAGGAAGACATGTGTTCGTTTTCTCATGTTTTTGCATATTGCACACATTTTCATAATCCAGACCCCGAATGTTCGTCACTGCAGTCCAGGTTTGTTCTCGTGAACAATCCCACTTCATAAACAAACACACAGTAGCAACTGAAAACTAAACCTGCATCGCTCACGTTGTTTATAACTTTGTGCACGTTTTACACAAAAATCATTTCAAACCATTTAAAGAGCTGAAAAGATTCAGAGCAGTCGGAGGCAGAGTGAGGCCTTCAGGGGAGAGGAAGGAGAAGTTGAACCACTGCAGCGAGCTGTAAAAGGAAGTTTGTGGTTAGCTTCACTTCAACTGCAAAAGAAAAAAAAATCCCTCCAGAAGCAGAAACTCATGTCAGCTCAGGCCTCCGAGTTTCATCAGGCTTTTACTCTTTATGTTGGATAATGCCGTGGATTTAGTTAATGACACGTGTGAGGCATGCTGATGAGGCTCAGCACATGCAAATCTGCTTTACGCACGCCACGCTGCTCACAGGCGGCCCTGTTTTAGTGTCTTAACGTGATTCAGAAATGTAGTGACAGCCAGCGGTGGAAAGTAACTAAGTACATTTACAAAAGTACTGCAGTTAAAGTCAGGTTTTTACTTCTATTTTCTGCCACTTTGTACCTCAGTCTAATTCATATCAGATGGAAATATACTTTTTACTCCACATTTATCTGACAGCTGCATTCAGTATTTATCTCACAGATTGTTCCTACAATACTTAATTTAATCTTATAAAGTATTTCTTTATGTACTTCTTTAGTAATAATACTTGTGTATGTTTACTGCAATAACTCTAGACTTTTCCTTGTGATGGAGTATTTTTGGTATTGCAGAAGTGTAGACTCGAGTCACATGACCTGAACTAGAGTCATTAAAACCATTTAGTTGATCAGACTGATAGATTCTTAAAGATGGATTCACATCACTGTCTGTGTCTGCTCCTCAGTAACTCACTGTGGGAAAGAATTTGCATGAAGTGAAGTTGTGTCTTTGTGGTTGTGACAGTTTATTTCCATTATAAAAAACATTCACGCTTTTAGTGATCACAGTTAATCTGTCATGTCTAAAAAGACCAAAGGGGGATCTGCTTGTTTTGTCAGTTTGAAACCAGAAATCCCCAAAAATTTATTTTGCAAGTTGCATTTTCAACTTTCTGTTTCGTTGTAGCTCCTTTAAAGCCCTAGTGGGTTGGATTTAGTGTGGTATGTTGGCAGAAATGGAATATCATATGATAAGTGTTTTCTTTAGTGTATTATCACCTGAAAATAAGAATTTTTGTGTTTACGCTACCTTAGAATGAGCCGTTTCTACAGTAGCCCAAATGGGACAAACCAAACACTGGCTCTAGACAGGGCCTTTCACTTTTGCAATTTCACATTTTCACATTGGCCACCATAGTTAGAGGCCTCTCTGTGACAAGCAGCGTCGGAGAAACACTAACTTGTAACATTAAAAAGCTTTGTTCAGTGTTTCTAGAGGTTTAAACGACCTGGTTCAGTTGTTTTGTAGAGGAGGAGACCTCTGTGGATTCAGCTCCTGGTAAAAACCTGAACAATGAACACTGGATGAATTCTAACCAGGAGAAGTTTCAGCTGGTTGCAGTCTGCAATCCTCACCACTAGATACCACTTTATCACCTTAAATCAGTGGTTCCCAACTGGTGGGTCATGGGCCCATTTTGAATGGACTGCAACTTTATTTTTAAGTACAGTGAATTTTCAGCACTGAGTTTTTATTTTGAAGTGCCAGCTATAGAGTGAGTGACTAACAGACAGCTACTTAACAGAGACCGTAAACTAGCTTGACGACATGACCAAACACAAGTATGATGCTGAATAAATTAAACTGTGTGGACCTTGAACTAATGACTAAAGAGAAATCTGGACCCCGTGTCCAGTTGGGAACCACTGGCCTAAATCTCACACACTGTTTCTTTAAAATATCAGAGGTGGCTCCAGGCTGCAACCAACAATTAGTTTTGTTATTGACTAATATTCCAGTTATGTTAACCCCTTCAAATGTCTCATTTTGTCTGAAGTTTACAGTGTAAAAAAAAGTCGGAAAAAAAACAGCAGCTCTTAAATTTAAGAAGCTGACACCAACAACTGTTTTTTATTTTTACCTAAGTTGTGACACAATTATTTAATCTGTCTTGTTTAATCAGACCAAATGAGAATTTGCTTTGTTTTCTCAGTTTGAAAGCAGAAATCTCTAAACTTTATTTTGCAAGTTTCATTTCTAACATTAGACTTTCTGTTTCGTTGTAGCTCTTAAAAATATCAGAGGTGGCTGTGACAGAGTGGCTGTGGAGCTGCAGCCAGTTATAAAACTGTCCTTTCAAATTTCCTCGAGCCTCTTTCTCTTGATGTGGTTTCTATGGACAAATAAGGTAAAAGTGCAGCAGTTTTGAACCTTAAAATGTCAGACTGAGTCATGTCATTAAAATCAGCTCAGACACAGACGAAGAGAACTGAACGTTCATTTTAGGTGCTTGGTTTCATTTCTGCTTCTGCACCTCAGACAGGACAGAGCTGCAGGACTCACTGCAGACATGTGTCCCTGCAGTCAGAGCTGGGAGACACTAAATTAAAAACATCCTTAAAAAGGTGTCAATGTTCTGTTTAAGTTCAGGCCTCCTGCTTTCTTTTAAAGCTGAAACTGAGCTTTTAAATGTCCTAATAGTTCATGTGAGGGCAGAGCGAAGAGCAGAAGTAACATCAGGGCTGATGTGTGATAAACTTAATGTTTGACATTAATATCAAATGCTACTAGACTTAAGGACTTGTTTTGTTCCCCAAACACAAAGATTAAAGAGATTATGTTATAAAGAAGTGTTCAGATAATGAGCTCATCATCTTCCCGATGACAGATATACTGCATCAGTCTGACAGCAGCCAATCAGGGCGCAGGAGCAGGAAGGAAAGTGTTTCAAATCATTGTTTGAATCCTCCATTTTATGCCTTATATCTCAACTATCTCAGCTTTTTTTGTAGCTATTATGTCTGATGTTACTGCGACCTACATGCTAACAGAGTGGCTTATTGTCACATGAGTTTACACATGGCAGATGCAAACACTTCGATTAATTGAGGATATTTCTCCATGAAGCTTCGATGCCCAAAAGATATTCAGGACAAACAGATATCTGATCTTACAGGACTAAATCAACACATAAAATCTTCACAGCTGTGGCTGCTGTGGTTTGATCTTTAGTCTGATGCATAAGAACTTTTCATATAGCAAATCAGTTATATTTAATCATTAAGGCTGAGCTGAGAACAAACAGGAAACAGTCGACTCCTCGTCCGTCCTCTCAGCCTCCAGAATCTGCTGCAAGAAATCACACATTGCTGCATCTTGAACTAACGGATGTGATACAACATGAATGTGTCAGATGTAGAAGCAGGTTGAAGACAAAACTGTTGCAGCTCAGCTTGTTTTCAGTTAGATTAAGACCTCATTGACTTGTTGATTGACAGGTAGGTCTCTTAGGTCTCCTGACCAGGGCCCATCAGCTGTCCCCCACTCTAGACTTGAAGTGGCGGCTCCACTTCTATGGATCTTTCTTCCATCAGGCACACGGTCGTCAGTCTCCTTTGAAACTTTTAACAAACAGCTGAAGACGCATCCTTTCAAAGAGGCCTTTGTCTCACCCTAAATTGTCTCATGCAGAGATACTCAACCTACTTTGCCTGGGGGCCACTTTTGTAAAGGGGCCAGGAAGCCAACGAACATTGGTAGATAATCAAGAATCCTCCCTTGGCACTTTTTGGGGGAGTAAACAAGCACTTTGGCACCTTATTTACAGTCAAAGTACAAAAAAATCCCACTGTGAATTAATTTAGAATTTATTGTAAGTTATAAAATGGTCGGATGGTTTTGGCCCACCGGCCACAAGTTGAGTATCACTGGTCAACTGCTTGTTCCTTTGTGTGTCTCTTTGGGTCCTCAGTGACCTGTGTTTGCTCTGTGGTTTATAGTCTTTACTTTTACTTTCAATTTGTTGCCTATGATTTTATTGATTGATTGTTTTATTGTTGGTCTGTTTTATTGTTTTATTGCATTTTTAAAGCACTCTATGACTTTTATTTCTGTGAAAGGTGCTATATTTAAAAAAATGTTATTGTTATAATTATAACTTACAGTCCAGACATTCAGGAGGTTTTTACCAGGAGCTGAATTATCCACAGATGACTCTTCTTCTCCAAAACAAACAGACTAGCTGATTCAAACCGGTTAAAACACTGAAGCTGTTAAAAGATCAGTGTTTCTCTGGCACTGCTTGACTCAGTGGAGACAGGCCACTAGCCTATCACCTGAAAAGAAGAAAAGTTTCTAATGCTTTTATTGCTGAGAGGCTGCTAACTATAGTGGCTAACACAAAAACACGAATGTCCCTATCAAGAGTCAGTGTTTGGTTTGTCCATTCTGAGCTACTGTAGAAACATGGTGGTGCAACATGGTGTTCTCCAGAGATGAGGACCTGCTCCCTGTGTAGATATAAACAGCTCATTCTCAGGTAACGAAAACACTATGATTCTTATTTTCAGGTGATTATACACTAAAGAAAATATACTCAATATATTAAATTTCCACCAGCTAGTTCGTCTTCATAACAGATGAAGATAAAGTTTTATCTGCTCAGTAACACCTGAACATTGTTTCATGGATTTTTATTTCACTTACAGCTGTTTTTTAAACCCGTCAGCGTCTCATTCTGACACTACAGGAGTTTAATGAACCTTTAAACTAGCAGCCAGTGTGACTTTATACTTTTGTGGCAGAAAAGGAAGTGACATGTCACTCTACTCTCTTCTCATTGGCTCTACGGTCTACAGATGTGAAGTCGTTGAGCTGTGAAGTAGGACAAATTACGTGCACAGCTGCTTTTTCCACTGTTTGTTAGTCGGAGCTGTTTGAGTCTGTTCAGGTTGACCACAGTTTGATTCAGGTTTAATTATCCTCTGGTTTACTGTAGAGGAGAGCAGACGAGGTTCTTCTAGAGACACTATTTAATTTGTAATTAAGTTTGCAAGAAATTATAAATGAATTCTGAGTGACTGCTGCCTGGATCAAGTTCACTGATGGCATTTTGTCCAGAGAAGGTGTTTGGTTGTTGTTTCATGCAGAGGTGATCGGGGTGAACGGTGGGTGTGAAAGCCGCAGGACTTTGACTGCAGAGGCCACTGACCACATCCTGAGACCAGTGTGAAGTTTCCGTAGATTTTAAGTAACAAAAGCACTTTAGATAACGTCAGGGGAAAATGTGGTTTTGTTTAAATGTTCATTTTGAAAGACAAACTGTGTTGTTGCTACAATGTTTGTAAGAGACACTGTTTCCTAATGTGGACATAAAATCTACATTTCTTTTTCCTCATTTGATTGAACAGCACAGACCTGTCAGTATGTATGATGTGCACATATATGACTTTATAGTGTCATACTTCCTCTCCGCATACATCACCATCAGGGTACGTTTCCCTCTGAGCAGAGCAGGAAGTTGAATCACTCGTCTTAAAGGTTGAAGTCAGTCGTCGTCTTTGTGGTTTGAAGTGTAACACACAGCGAGTCTTTCTTAATGGCCTCCTCCATGTTCACATTTAACTCCATCTCCTAAAAAGGATACACACACACACACACACACACACACACTGACAGTGAATCATCACAGACTGAAATAAAATGCCCTTTGTGTCATGTGATCACCTACTTCTCTGAATCGCTTCACTCTTCCTCATCTGCAGCTTTGTCTTTTCTGCAGACACAAAACCTTCAAATTAGAACACATAATGTAGAAGTGTGGAAGTTAAAATCAATTTCTGAACCTCAAATTACCTGCAGTGCCTCCTTCAGAAGCTTTAAAGGAATAGTTCACCATTTTGGGAGCGTATCATAAAACTTCAATTATTAGCCCGGGCTATTATTTGCTTAAACCACTGAACCAAACCGGCCTATATTTGAGACAGGCCTTTAATTCCTTCCACACAAAACTGATCTCCAAAAAGTTTTGTTTTGTTTTATATTTGAAGTTTTATGGAATTTGCTTTCTTGTGGAGATGCAAAGATTGATACCACACATGAAGCTACAGCAGCCCGTTAGCTTAGCTTAGCATAAAGACTAGAAACAGCCGTCCTGGTTCTGTACAAATGAAATGAAATCCACCTGCCATTCTCCTCGAAATCTCACTGATTAACATGTAATATCTCCAGAGGATGCTGTGTGTGTCCGGGTGTGGTGGAGTTTTCCTGCACGTGTTTATAGTAGTATAAATCTGGAGCTGTGTGACGTCCGATAAATGTCCTCGAGAGATGTCACTTGAGTCAGCGTCGGTTGAAGATGACAAGTTTGAAAAGTAAAAAAAATCTGGAGGTGTGGAGTTAGAAAGAATTGTGATTGCCAGACCTCTGCTGCTAACAACATGAACACACAAACAGAACTGTTGGTGAATGAGCTGCATTATGGGTAATGTAGGCGTAAGGTTGTGACAAGTTTTGATTGGGTGGAATAACAAATAGTTTATCTCTGATTCTGCTGCGTCGATTTTACTCATTTTTAAGGTCAAGAGTTTGTGTGCATCTGTCATCAGACACCTGTGGGACCAGCAGATCTTATTACAATACACACAAAGAAACGCTTCTCTGTCCGACAGGAAGTTCATCAGCCGCAGCAGCAGCAGCAGCAGCAGCAGCAGCAGCAGGAAGTTGAAGGCAGGCAGAAGTGAGAACTGTGAGCAGTTTTCATCACAACATCAGGAGATCCTAACTTCCTCCTGCTCTGCCCCGCCCCGCCGCACACGTCTGCCAGCCGGTCCTGCAGGTTCTCACTTTACATTTAAGGATGTTTCTGTGCTCTGTCTCAGTTTCAGGTTCCCAATATGGCCGCCCCAATGCCGATCTCTGCGGAGGAGCTGGAGGAACTCAGGGAAGCTTTCGCCAAAATTGGTAAGTGAACCAACTGTCAGTGGTTTCTGTCATTTCCTCTTTGGATTTTGATTCAGAGTCTGGTGCCCCAAAAACATGTCACACTTTGGATGTTTTTGATTCGACCTTTTCTGGAACCAGTTTATATTCCTGGAATTGTGTCAGTTTGTTTTTTGCATCGTTCTGATCTTTATAATTATTGTTTATATTTCGTTTTATTTCGTACTGCAGCTGCTGCACAACAGTTTCCCTCTTGATAAATAAAATTATTTATCAATTCTTTGTACTTGATACTGGGAAGTTTTGCACTTCCTGCATACAAACAGATGTGTTTTTATGTATTTCTTATATTTTTTCATATTTTCTTTTGTAAATTTTTGTAAATTATGTTTCTGTTACACTGTGTTTGTTATGCACCAAATCACAGAGACAACTTCCTTCTTTTTGCAAAGCTACTGGGCGACATTTTCTCCATTTAGCTTATGTAAGTCCAAACCAGTCTGCCCTATCTGAGTAATGAAGATTTAAATTACCAGGAAATATTTTAAACAATTATTTAAACTTTCTTAAAACTATATATTATTAATTGTTTTCAGAATTTTACATCCAAAAACATGAAACTAAAGGAGAAAAAAAAACAAATTATTTTGTGTGGTGCAGCAGAGTTCATTCATCTGAGTGAAGTCTGTGTAATTTGACATATTTGATGTTTTAAACTTGTCTTCTTGTCGATCCTGAATGAAAATGGTGTTAAAGTTTCCTGTGTTTGACCTCTGACCTCTCTGTCCTCCACCAGATGTGGACAACAATGGATTCATCAGTAAAGACGAGCTCACGGAGCTTTTCAGAGCTGCTAACCTGCCGCTGCCAGGCTACAGGATCCGAGAGATCGTCCAGGAGCTGACCAAGACCAGCGACCAGCTCACCTTCGATGAGTTCACTCAGGTGAGTCTGCAGGTCAAAGGTCACATGGAGATATACACAGTGTGAACAGAACATACAGTGTTTTGTTCACAGGCAGGATGAAGCTGTTTCCTCCAAATGAAAAAAGACGTTCATACTGTCAAACTATCAAATTTAAACAATTAGATTTTAGTTTAATTATTATAAACATAATAAAGAAATCTGACTGACTGTTAATAAAAAATATAGACTGCTGTAGAGATTAATGACGCCAGATTTAATATATTAGAATGTAGTTTTATCTAAAGCAGACAGAATATCGCCCACTAATGGTGACTCATTGTGCTCACATCTCCAGTTTATTTTATTTAACTTTATTTCAGCTTTATTTATTTTTTTAACACCTTTCATACAGACATGCAGCCCAAACTCAACTGAAATAACACAGACAAATAAATAAATAAATAAATAACCAATAAATACAATTTTACAAGAGTAAAAACGACAAAATAACGTGTTAAAAATCAGTTAGGTCAAAATAAAATAAATGAAAAAAGAAAATTTGCGAGACTAAAAATTCAGAATTTAATTTTGAAAAATGTAATCAATTCATATCAATCAATAAAATAAAATTAAACAAAATAAATAAACAACAAATATTAAATCATGCAAGTCAAAAAATTACAACAATAAAATGTTAAAGATCAATAAATGTAAAGTCAATGAAATAAGATAAGATAACAAAAAAAAAAGATTTTTCAAGACAAAAAATTACAACAATAAAATGTTAAAAATCAATAAATACAGAGTCAATAAAGAAAAACCCAGGGATATAAAAAAGAAGCAAAAACCAATGAATAAAATGAATGTATTACTTTGAATAATTGCATGTAATGAATATTTGTAAACTCACTGTTTTTCACTCACTGTACTTTTTGGAGTTGAACATATTTCCTTTGTCATGAATAGATAATATTTTCCTTATTGTGTATTGTGTGTCAGATTGTTCACGGGCTGAAGAGCAGCGAGGTGGCGAAGACCTTCAGGAAGGCAATCAATAAGAAGGAGGGAATCTGTAACGTGGCGGGAACCTCAGAGCAGTCCGGCACTCAGCACTCGTACTCAGGTATCTCACAGTTCAACATTAAACCCTGTGCCGGGGTTTTGGAGGTTGTTTTTCGGGAGGTTAAAATCAGAGACTTGTTGATTTTCTCTCTGTGATCTGACGTGGGATTTCTTCCCCCTGCAGAGGAGGAGAAGGTGGCCTTTGTGAACTGGATCAACAAAGCTCTGGAGAAGGATGCCGACTGTAAACACGTCCTGCCGATGGATCCCAACAGCAACGACCTGTTCACCGCCATGGGAGACGGCATTGTCCTCTGGTACCTGAAGAAAAGTTCTGCATTTTGATAGAGCAGTAGTTTGACATTTTGGGAACAGGGTTCTCACGGTCATGGAAAACCTGGGAAAGTCATGAACTTTCACAACCTGGTTTACCAGGCCTGGAAAAGTCATGGAATTAGTAAAAATCATTGAAAGTTGTGTAAAAGTCATGGAATTTTGTTGTGTGTAACATAACGTAGCTCCAATATGCGTCGACGTAGGCCTGCATGATACAACGTTTCAGGGTGGACTTCCCCTTCATGACCAGTTATGAGTATGTGAGGTAGTGTGGTGGCATTTGCTACAGGAAGTGAGACTCTCCTGTGAGTGTGTAGAAAAGTAGTGTAGGGGTGCCCAGTAGCTCAGCGTCTAGAACAGGAGTCCCATGTACAAAGGCAGTGTCGTTGCCGCAGCAACCACAGGCTCAATTCTAACCTGCAGCCCCTACTGAACGCATGTCCTTGAAAGGTCATGGACAAGTTTTGACATTTTTGCCATGAAACTGAGTGAGAGAGAGCTCTATGATAATCTGATTTTCTCTTTCTCTTGCAGAGTCACATGTTCCCGAATTGTTGAATTAATTTCTCATGCAAAACCGTGATATTTCCTGCTTCTCACATGTGAGGCTTTGCTGCTCTATTTGGTCTCACATGAGAGTGAATTAATTGGTTGGACCAAACAAGTTCCTGTAAAGTATGTCACAGGTTTTGTTTTGTTCTTTAAATGTGTCGTAACTGTTAAATGTTGTCTCCTGTTAGTAAGATGATCAACCTGTCTGTCCCCGACACCATCGACGAGAGAACCATCAACAAGAAGAAGCTCACACCTTTCACCATCCAGGTGAGACAGGAAGTGTCAGATTCTGTCTGATCACTCTACGGGCATTTCCCAAACCACCTCCTACACCCTCTCCCCCACACACTGTCACCACACTGAGTGCTGTCACAAACCTACTAGTGAGGACCACAAACATGTTTGTAGTTGACCACACTGTGAGTGTGTTTACATCATGTGTCATGTCGTCTGGTCCAACAGGAGAATCTGAACCTGGCTCTGAACTCATCATCAGCCATCGGCTGTCACGTGGTGAACATCGGAGCTGAGGACCTGAAGGAGGGCAGGCAGCACCTGGTCCTGGGTCTGCTGTGGCAGGTCATCAAGATCGGACTGTTCGCCGACATCGAGCTCAGCAGGAACGAAGGTGTGTGTGTGTGTGTGTGTGTGTGTTTAAACCAAGGATGTTTCTAATATGATGTGTAAGTTCAATGTGTCATATTGGTTTTAAATGTGTGTGTGTGTGTGTGTGTATGTGTGCAGCTCTGGTGGCTCTGCTGCGTGATGGAGAGAGTCTGGAGGATCTGATGAAACTCTCTCCTGAGGAGCTGCTGCTGCGTTGGGCCAACTATCACCTGGAGGAGGCCGGCTGTGGCAAGATCAACAACTTCAGCTCTGACATCAAGGTGAACACACACACACACACACACACAAACACACAAACACACATGCATGTAAACACGCTGACCAACAAACAGTGATGTTAAAAGAACTTTGGTTGTTGATGTGAGAACAGAAACATCTGTTCAATCAAAGGAAAGACGATTCACAGTGATAAAATCAATAATGTGGATTTTCTATCTGCGATAAAACAAACAAAAAAACCCGACATATTAATATGTTTATTATTTCCTCTGTTAAAGGCCAAATCTCTTGACTCTGCAGTTGTTTGTGTGTGTTTCAGGACTCCAAGGCGTACTACAACATCCTGAACCAGGTGGCGCCCAAAGGAGACGAGGAGGGGATCCCCCCCATCGCCATCGACATGACAGGAATCAGGGTGAGACGCTCCCACAACTTTTTTTGAACAGCTCTAATTTGAAAGCTTGGGAGATGTGGTCGTTTAATTAGTCCTTTATTTTACCTTTTATTTTACATTTTAGTTGAGGCTTTGAGGACAGAGAGGGATCATGTGTTATAGGAATAAAGTAGGGATGCACAATATCATCGGCACGTCATCGGTGTCCGCCAATATCGGCTTTAAAATAAACTATAAGAATCAGCCAACCTGCTTTTTCTTATTTTGCACAATGAATGAATATTACATACACTGAAAAGTATTGTATTTCATGTCTCCATCTGCTGGTGGGCCGTCACAATAAAAGTATGTATGTATAACATGATGTTAATTCCACTACAGAAGAGACTTGATGATCACTAACATTAGCTGGGGAAAAAAGTGGATATATCAATACCGGTTATTGACTGAATGAGCTGTTATATATTGGCATATCCAATATTAATCCTCTTGCTTCTTATAATTCTCTATTTTTTACATCAGAGCGACAGATCAATAAAGTATTTCGAGTTCTGATTCTGACGTCGTCCTCGTCGTCTCTCTGCAGGAGAAAGACGACCTGAAGCGGGCCGAGTGCATGCTGGATCAGGCCGACCGGCTCGGCTGCAGACAGTTCGTCATGCCCACAGACGTCATCCGCGGCAACCCCAAACTGAACTTGGCTTTCATCGCCAATCTGTTCAACAAGTACCCCGCTCTGAAGAAACCCGAGAACCAGGACATCGACTGGAGCTCCATCGAAGGTGGATGAAACTTTCTTCTTCTTTCTTTCTCACTCCAAAACCTCTTTATAAAATATTTCTCTTTGAGATGTCAACAAAAGACAGTTTTTCCTGCATTGTCTTTATTATCTTTTCAAATAACCTCAGGTAACAAAGCAGCAGGTGTGTTCTCATCAGTGTGAGGGAGAGTATCAGAAGCACACAGATTATAAAAACTTCCTGTTGATGTTTTTCCTTCAGGTGAGACCAGAGAGGAGCGAACCTTCAGGAACTGGATGAACTCTCTGGGCGTCAACCCTCGTGTCAACCACCTCTACGTGTAAGAACGCTCTTCTTCTTCTCTGGCTTTTATTTTACCTGCTTCACACTTCATGATAATGTGGAGCCTCATGCACACAATAATGATCCTGATGGTGGCGCTACAGGACAGGTTATAACGTGAACTGTGTGTGTTACAGAGACATTGACGACGCCCTGGTGATCTTCCAGCTGTATGAGAAGATCAAGGTACCAGTGGACTGGGACAAAGTCAACAAGCCTCCCTACCCCAAACTGGGCAGCAACATGAAGAAGGTACGACAGAAGAGTTCATGTCTGTGTCATGCGTCAACCTCGTGAATGAGGCAGAGTTTTTTTCCACTGTTTAATAAATGTATAACTTTTTAAGAGTTTATTATTAAAAATGACAGATTACAACAAATTGTGCCAAAAACATGGCAACATAAATGAATCGGGGATCACTCTTGTTTTTTTTATTTTACTCTGAGGGTTAAATGAGACAGTTTGTGTCAGTCTTGTTCAAACAAAATCTCAAGAACACCTTGAGGGAGTATTTTCAAATTTGGCACAAACATCCACTTTGAGTCAAGGATGAACTGATGACTGTAGATTTTGGTGGTCAAAGGTCAAAGTCATTGTGACCTTGTCTGTCACACTCATGAATCCAGTATTTCAAGAACAGCTTAAGGGACCTACTCTCAAGGTGATTTTTGTTCTGCAGTGTTAATTATCTGTTCATTGCTGTTAATGGCAATAAAGTAAAAAAAAAATAATAATAATGATTATTGGTCAAAGGTCAAGGTCACTGTGACCTTGTGTTTATCTCATTCTTGTGAACATGATATCTCAAACACATGCAGATTTTTATTTTTTTTTTCAAATTTAGCACCAATTTCCGTTTTGAGTCAAGGATGAACTGATTAGATTTTGTTGGTCAAAGGTCAAGGTCACTGTGACTTCATCTGTGTCATGAACGCAATATCTCAAAAACACTTTGAGGGATTTTTTTTTTTCATATTTGACACTCATGTCCACTTTGAGTCAAACTGAACTGATTAGAATTTGGTGGTTGAAGGTCAAGGTCACTGTGACCTTGTCTGTGGCATTCTCATGAGCACAATATCTCAAATACACTTTGAGGGATTTTTTCTTTCAAATTAAAACAGACATCCACCTGGAGTCGAGGATGAATTGGTTAGAATTTAGTGGTCGAGGGCTGAAGTTCAAAGGTCACTGTGACCTCACAAAACATGTTTTTGGCCATAACTCAACTATCATATGGAAATTATGGCAACATTTCTCACGACACATCTCAGGAACAGAAGGGGAGACGTGGTCAGCTGACACTAATATTGAAACTGTGCTAGAATTTATTTTAGTTTTGTCCAGCTGTGAGCAGCTCCACCATCCTCTTTGTGCACTGCATTGTGGGAGAATCGTGTCTGACAGCACACTCGAGAAATCAAACATATTTAGTTTGCCTACTTTTCATACTTAATTATGTTGCTCTTCAGTTTTGAACACACAAACCTGCTTAGAATCAGTGTGTAGTTTGGATTTGGGACTGGCTGTGAGAGCAGAGACAAACTGTTTGTGTCGCTCTGTGAAAATAAATAAATACTCTCAGCAAATATTTCTTGTCCTTTGTGCAGATCAACTCAGCTGTGACTAAAATATGACTCTTCTTTCTGTTCCAGCTGGAGAACTGTAACTATGCAATCGAGCTGGGAAAGAAGGAGGCCAAATTCTCTCTGGTGGGAATCGCAGGTCAGGACCTGAACGCTGGGAATCGAACCCTCACCCTCGCTCTGCTCTGGCAGCTCATGAGGAGGTAACAACTCTCCTGTGTTTACAACTTTTCATTCTCAAAGAGATAAAGTCTTTTTATTTAAATTTAATTTAAAGCTCTTATTTTGAAACCCCTCCTCTGACCGCTGTCTGTTCCCTCAGATACACACTGAACATCCTGGAGGACCTGGGCGATGGGCAGAAAGTAAACGACGACACCATTGTGTCCTGGGTCAACGACACGCTTACACAGGCCGGCAAACCAACCATTTCCAGCTTCAAGGTAACTGAGACACACGGAGGGTCAAAAATATGTATGGTATGGGTATGTTTGAAGGTTTTTGTTACCCAGAAATGATGTGACATGGTGTTGGTGGTACTCAGAGTTGAGGCTTTTGTGTTAAACCAAATCATATCAAAAACTATTTGGAAGCAAAATCATCCTGTACATTAGATCAGATAATGTTGAAATCATAACTTTTTTTAATACTGTATTTACACAAGGATTTAGGTCACAGAATCTGCCTCCTGGACATATTGTATATACAGTTATATCCTCCAAGTATTAGTCAAAGAAATAGTTTGACTGTCAGTATGTATTGTGTGTGTAGGACGGATCCATCAGTAGCAGTATGCCAGTTCTGGACCTGATCGATGCCATCCAGCCTGGATCAATCAGATACGACCTGCTGAAGACAGAAGACCTGACTGAGGAGGAGAAACTCAACAACGCAAAGTATGGACACATTTATTCACTAATTATTTCACATAATAATTAGTAACAAAAGAGAAATCAAAGAGAGAGATGGAGACAAAAAGTCATTGTGTAGTATACCAAATAAGTGTCATAGTTCTATATGTCATTAAAAATACATGCAAGATGTCATGGTACATGATGTCATAGAAATGTCATAATATAGTGTCAAAAAATTTGAATAACAACTCATAGTATAGTATCATTAATATTTATTTTTGACGACATACTATACTGACGTTTTTTCAACATTTTTGACGACATACTATACTATGACGTTTTTTCAACATTTTTGACGACATACTATACTATGATTTTTTTTGTGATCTTTGACGACATACTATACTATGATGTTTTTTCAACATTTTTGACGACATACTATACTATGACGTTTTTTCGTGATTTTTGACAATATACTATACTATGACTTTTTTTCAGCATTTTTGACGACATACTATACTATGACATTTTTTCAGCATCTTTGACGACATACTATACTATGACGTTTTTTCAGCATTTTTGACAACATACTATACTATGACGTTTTTTCATTATTTTTGACGACATACTATACTATGACGTTTTTCGTTATTTTTGACGACATACTATACTATGACGTTTTTTTGTGATTTTTGACGACATACTATACCTATGACGTTTTTTCGTTATTTTTGACGACATACTATACTATGACGTTTTTTCATTATTTTTGACGACATACTATACTATGACATAGTGACAAAAACTCAACAACATACTATACTATGACGTTTTTTCGTTGTTTTTGACGACATACTATACTATGACATTTTTTCGTGATTTTTGACGACATACTATACTATGACGTTTTTCGTTATTTTTGACAACATACTATACTATGACGTTTTTTCGTTATTTTTGACGACATACTATACTATGACATAGTGACAAAAACTCAACAACATACTGTACTGACGTTTTTTCGTTGTTTTTGACGACATACTATACTATGACATTTTTTCGTGATTTCTGACGACATACTGACATTTTTTCGTGATTTCTGACGACATACTATACTATGACATAGTGACAACAACTCAACAACATACTATACTATGACGTTTTTTCGTTATTTTTGACGACATACTATACTATGAAGTTTTTTTGTGATTTTTGACGACATACTATACTATTACGTTTTTTCGTGATTTCTGACGACATACTATACTATGATTTTTTTCATGATTTTTGACGACATACTATACTGACATTTTTTCATGATTTTTGACGACATACTATACTATGACGTTTTTTCGTGATTTTTGACGACATACTATACTATGTTTTTTCGTGATTTCTGACGACATACTATACTATGTTTTTCAGTTTTTGACGACATACTATACTATGACGTTTTTTCAGTATTTTGACGACATGCTATACTATGACGTTTTTTGTTTGTTTTTTTACAATTTTTGACGACATACTATACTATGATGTTTTTTCAAGATTTTTGACGACATACTCTATGTTTTTTCACAATTTTTGACGACATACTATACTATGACTTTTTTTTTAAATTTTTGACAACATAATATACTGTTTTTTCACGATTTTTGACGACATACTATACTATGATGTTTTTTCACACTTTTTGACGACATGCTATACTATGACTTTCTTCGTGATTTTTGACGACATACTATACTATGATGTTTTTTCTTGATTTTTAATGACATGTTATACTATGACATTTTTCAAAATTTTTGACAACATAATATACTGACGTTTTTTCGTGATTTTTGATGACATACTATACTTTGTTTTTTCACGATTTTTGACGACATACTATACTATGATGTTTTTTCACACTTTTTGACGACATACTATACTATGACGTTTTTTCAGTATTTTGATGACATGCTATACTATGACGTTTTTCGTGATTTTTGACGACATACTATACTATGATGTTTTTTCATGATTTTTGACAACATACTATACTTAGATGTTTTTTCACAAATTTTGACGACATACTATACTATGACGTTTTTTCTTGATTTTTAACGACATACTATACTATGACATTTTTTTCACAAATTTTGACAACATACTATACTATGATGTGTTTTCACACTTTTTGATGACATACTATATACTATGGTTTTTTTTTCATGATTTTTGACGGCATACTATACTGACATTTTTTCACAAATTTTGACAACATACTATACTATGACGTTTTGTCATGATTTTTGACGACATAGTATACTGACGTTTTGTCATGATTTTTGACGACATACTATACTATGACGTTTTTTCACAATTTTTGATAACATACTATACTATGACGTTTTTTCGTGATTTTTGACGACATACTCTGACGTTTTTTCACAATTTTCAATTACATATTATACTATGACGTTTTTTCACACTTTTTGACATACTATACTGTTTTTTCACACTTTTTGACGACATACTATACTGTTTTTTCAGAATTTTTGACAACATACTATACTATGATGTTTTTTCTTGATTTTTAATGACATGTTATACTATGACATTTTTCAAATTTTTTTACAACATAATATACTATGACGTTTTGTCATGATTTTTGACGACATACTATACTATGATGTTTTTCGTGAATTTCGACGACATACTATACTGTGACGTTTTTTCACAATTTTTGATGACATACTATACTGTGACGTTTTTTCACAATTTTTGATGACATACTATACTATGACGTTTTTTCACACTTTTTAACAACTTACTATACAAAATTTTGTCATGATTTTTGACATGCTATACCATGACGTTTTTTCAATTTCTGACGACATACTATATGACGTTTTTTTCACAATTTTTGACGACATACTCAACTATGACGTTTTATCATGATTTTTGATGACATGCTATACTATGACGTTTTTTTCACTTTTTGATGACATACTCAACTATGACGTTTTATCATGATTTTTGATGATATGCTATACTATGACGTTTTTTCACTTTGACGACTTACTATATGACAACGTTTTGTCATGATTTTTGACGACATGCTATACTATGACGTTTTTCTACAATTTTTGACGACTTATGACATAATATATGCCTTAATATAGGATGTCATGAAATGTCACGGTATAATATATCACACAGTTTTTCATGAAAAATTGTCGTCGTTATAGTATGCCATTAAAAGTGATGCAATGAAAATATCAGGAAAAAAAATTAAGTTTTATAACCCGGCTCAACAGCTTCAACAAGGATTGGAGACAAAACAAGTTTACAAAAGGGGAGAAGCAAATTTATTGACAAAAGTAATTATAAATAACAGAACAATCATGGAGGTCAGTAATCAGTCATGTCATATGGGTGCATGGAAATATCTGCAGTAATCCAAAACCACAGCAGCTGCGCCCACGATGGAAAAGAGAGAGACCTTCGAAGGGGGTGAGCTTTCATGTCATGAACCACATCCGGCCCAGTTGTGCCTCCTTAGGTTAATGACGACCCTCTGTCTTGATCCAGATCCTGTGAGAGAAAGAGCCAAAAAAGCAGGCCGAGGACACCTAGTGGAGCAGAGGGGTCATCACAATACTAAAATTTAAAAAAATGTTTTCCGTGAAAAATGTCATAGTATAATATGCCATAAAATAAAAAACATAATGTCATGTTATAATATGCCATGAAAAATTTCATTAAAGATCAAATTTTCAGAAAAATACATTGTATAATAGTATGGTATGTCGTCAAAAATCTGGAAAAAATGGAATAGTATAGCATGTCGTCAAACTTTGTGAAAAAATGTCCAACTATAGTATGTCGTCAAAAATCACAACAAAACATCATAGTATAGTATGTCGTCAAAAATCATGACAAAACATCATAGTATAGTATGTCGTCAAAAATCACGACAAAACATCATAGTATAGTATGCCATCCAAAATCCTGAAAAGTCTTAGTATATAATATGTCGTCAAAAATCACAACAAAATATCATAGTATAGCATGTCGTCCAAAATCCTGAAAAGTCTTAGTATATAATATGTCATCAAAAATCACGACAAAATATCATAGTATAGTATGTCGTCAAAAATCACGACAAAACATCAAAGTATAGTATGTCATCCAAAATCCTGGGGAAAAAAAAGTCATAGTATAGTATGTCGTCAAAAATTGTGAAAAGTCATAGTATATAGTATAGTAGTAGGGTTTGTTGAAGGTGGCGGTGCTGTTAGTCATGGTAGGGTTTGTTGAAGGTGGCGGTGCTGTTAGTCATGGTATAGTATGTCGTCAAAAATCACTACAAAAAGTCATAGTATAGTATGTCGACCAAAATCGTGAAAAAAGTCATAGTATAGTATGTCGTCCAAAATCACGACAAAACATCATAGTATAGTATGTCGTCAAAAATCGTGAAAAACATCATAGTATAGTATGTTGTCCAAAATCGTGAAAAGTCATAGTATATAATATGTCATCAAAAATCACGACAAAATATCATAGTATAGTATGCCATCCAAAATCCTGAAAAGTCTTAGTATATAATATGTCGTCAAAAATCACGACAAAATATCATAGTATAGTATGTCGTCAGAAATCACGACAAAACATCATAGTATAGTATGTCGTCCAAAATCCTGAAAAGTCTTAGTATATAATATGTCGTCAAAAATCACGTCAAAATATCATAGTATAGTATGTCGACCAAAATCGTGAATAAAAAGTCAGTTATGTCTTTAATTCAAAAGTCATGGTGTGAACGCCATAAAAGCCATAACAGTCAGAGAGAGATGTTTTTCTCACCACATGCTGTTTGTCATTATGTGTTTCCAGGTACGCCATCTCCATGGCGAGGAAGATTGGCGCCCGCGTGTATGCACTGCCTGAGGACCTGGTGGAGGTCAAACCTAAGATGGTGATGACGGTGTTTGCCTGCCTGATGGCACGCGGCATGAAGAGAGTCTAAAGACCACAGCAACCTAAAATACTGGATATGTAAAGTTTCCAACAGGGTTCAAGTTAAAACAGTGGTGACGTTTGAGAGCAGAGACACTGTAAAATGTACTTTGGTAAAACCACTGCAGTCTGTTACAAATATTCATTCCTCTTATGTTTACCTTAGAAAACTTCAGGCTTTAAACTCAAACAGGACTTCCTGGAACTTCACTCTACAAACATTTAAATAAAATAAATTCTCTGCAGCAGTAATGAAGGTTAATCATGATCAAGATGAAGGTTTTCACTCAGAGCTGCCATGTTCCCCTTGGTGTTTACTGTTCGTGTGCATTACCTGCTCAGGTTTTTCACTTGATCACAAACGTGTTCCAAATCACAATCTTTATGCCAAATGTTCACAACAAATAAACAGATTTTTGTATTAAAAATTGTGTCATCTGATTGTGTTTTTTGAGAGATTGTCCTGTAACAACCCCCTTACATCACTATCATTTAACTGGACAGATGTAAATCTTGTCTGTGCTGCCCTCCGGTGGTTCAACATCTCACCTGGCTGCAGTCATGTACAGGTGTACTCCAGGACACTGTGACATCACTGTAGGGTGGTTACAGGTGCAGCCACAGACTGAAACTATGGAACGTGGAAGGGCTCTAAACGTTTGGACAATTGTATGAAGTCAAATTTGTTTATCTAAACGGGTAAAAATCTATCATTTTAACATGCCACATGCCAGTTAAAACGACAGAAAATGTCCTGTTACATTTCTGACGTCTTACGATGTTTAATATTGGGTGCAACCATTTTACAAGTGTCGGAGGGGAAACTGATGAAATATTATTTGGTATACATTGTAAGTGTCCACTAGATGGCAGACTTAAATTAGAGTGCATTGGGCTGAGTGATTTAATTCTTTCATATCATATAAAATGAACGGCTGAAGTTATTTGTTTTAGTACTACTTTATATTATGTCTGCTGCCGAACTTCGAT
The DNA here is from genome assembly GCF_006386435.1 of Epinephelus moara. Taxonomy (NCBI): domain Eukaryota; kingdom Metazoa; phylum Chordata; class Actinopteri; order Perciformes; family Serranidae; genus Epinephelus; species Epinephelus moara. The sequence continues at coordinate 5,263,456 of NC_065512.1, read as the reverse complement.
TGAATGAGTCAGCAGTGACAAAAATGTTTAAACTGTTTCATTAGGCAGACGAGCGGAGCGTTAGCTGGTAACATGTTTATTCACTTTACGTGGAGCTGAAATTAATACTGAATTAATTAATACAGTAATTAAATTGTTTGCCTCATGTTACTGTCTGGAGTTGTAACAAATCATAAATCATCTTTTAGGAGTTGATGTTTACTGTTAGCTAGCTCGGGCTCTGTTAAATTTAACAATATGCTAACGGAACAAGGCAAGTTAATCGCTAACATGCTTGGTTAAGAAAGAAACAAATGTTTTGAGACATCTGTCAGAGACGACAGAGGTATGATCACATTATACCGTCTGAGGTGTAACAGGAGGTGTGTTCAACGTTATATTTCCAAATTGCTTCAGAATACAGGATTAGCGTACCGTTAGCATACCGCTCAGTACTGTTACAATAGGAAAACACTGGTTCTGATTCAGCGCCAGAAGCCGTGCGTATAATTCAGTCGAGGTGTCATGGGGGCGAGGAATAAGGTGGATACAGAGCTCGGTTTTCCTGAGTAAAACACCACGTTTGTGTTTAAGAATCATTTTTTATATAATTAATCCTGGATTGGTAACACACATTACGGCCACAGTGGCTTTAAAGCTTCCAGAGGACATTCGCTCTCTTCAGTCACAAGTTCATGACAGGACACATGCCGTGATTTTGCCAAGTAGGACATGTTCTTCGATCAACATCTCACACCAACATTGCAATCAACCAATCGCAGCCCTCTGACATCATCAGTCTGCTTCTCCTGGGCTTCTTTCAGAATTCCTTTGTGCTTCTTCTACTATGCTACATTTTCCAAATTGGCGTTGGTTAGATTTAACAAACTCCTCAGTAACACTGAACAAAATCCTTACATGCTACTGCAGAATATCGTTCTTTAACAAACAGAAAGGATGATGTTATTTTTCCGTTGCAAATACCTGTGATCAACACATAGTCCCTCCTTTTTTATAACCTATAATAAGCTTTCGTTTTGCAAGATTGCAGCACTTATGTTGATCTAGCACCACATGGTCATGTTGACCCTGGATCATCGCCACATGGATTTAGGATAATTTGGCATCAACATAGCAGTGATGGTTCTGGATCAATGTTAGCAATTCTAGTCAGGATCAGCATGGTTCAAGATTAACATAAAAAGTAGTGGAAAATCGTAGGTCTTTGCAACTGCGAAATTACATTTTACTTTTCGTGTTAGTGAACAATATTTTATTGGTAAACTTACTCGTTAGCATAGCCTTCCTAGCTAGCAAGCTAACTCACTAACCCTTGAGCAGCACACTGATGATGTCAGAGGGCTGCGATTGGTTGATTGCGATGTTGGTCCAGGAACATGTAACATTTGGCAAAATCACATTGACAGAATTTATCCTCTCGCACAAAATGTGCTGTCCCAAAAATTGAAGTTGTATAGAAGACAGGTGATAGGCATGTAGCCAAACGTACCCACTAACAGGAGCCCTCATTGGTCAATGCAGTCGCTACGTCAAAAAGGGGCGGGTATGTTGGTGCCAATTAATGGCGTGGAAGCTTTAATGTTTTAAGTGTCTTAGAACGTCAGCAATGTTCTTGTTAACAGGACATGTTCTGTCCTTTAAATGCGTATCTGACACGTCAAGACGTTCTATTTTTACCTGTTAATACAAACAAATCTGACTTATTAATACAAATGTCAAAATTGACGTTTGGAATACTTGAGCATTATTATTAAACTTTCTACCAGAAAGGGCCAAGAAACATGTTAATCTTCAGGAATAGTTCAACATGTTGGGACATTCACTCCCTCCATTCCTCTCTGACAGTCAGATGTTCAGATTGATTCGACTCACGTCTGTACAGTAAATATGAAGCTACAAACAGCAGCTGGTTAGCTTAGCTTAGCATACAGACTGCAAACAGGAGCAAACAGCTAGCCAGGCCGCCTCCATCAGTCTGAACATCTGACTTGAAACACGTCACCCTAAACGTCAATCTGATGTCGACGTGAGAAAGTTTTCAGGTACTCACCGCAGCTGTCAGAGGTCTGTGTTCATGATGAGCGGACGGGAGCAGTGATTAGTTTCTTCCAGGTGTGAACATTAACAGCTGTTACAAACAGGAAGTGGACGACAGACCTGATTAAAAAACATTAATGAAATCACAACAACAAGATTCAACTAAACAATCTGTTTAATTAGAGAAAAGGAAAAGATTTCCAAAGGAAAAGAGCTCTGGTAGAAAAATGAAACGGTGAAGTGAGTTCATCCTTTTGTTGTTTGACTTCTGGAAAATAGAGACGGGAGGATGGGACAGAGTTCAGAGGCAGAACTGAGGATGACGTCACTCAGAGTTGGGTCAGTTTCCAGCACGGTGTACGAGCTCAGACCAGTTTGATTTTATGCAAACCAGCTGAACCGGCGTTTGTCGTTGTAACACATTGCAAATTAAAAAGTTGCCTAAATCAGCGATCTGTGCTGACGGTGTCACGATGGAGCTGAAAGTTCCCGATGAGCTAAATAACTCTCGTTAATAACAAGCTAGGCTACTTGCTGTCGACCAAACTGTGCGTCAATCACAATATAAAATGTGTTTTCTGTTTTAAAAGGTTTACAGAGTAGGAGGACAGCATGTAGGCTGCTCACTCATCTTTTACGTGGTTACGTCTCCGGTCTGATCTCGAGCAAACAGCTGATGTTTACCTGGTTTGTTTACATAAAGTAACAGAAGTGCTTCTTTAATGGTGTTGATGTTACGTGATGTGACGTAATAGTTGCTTGTTTTCTGTTGAGACACTGTTTTTATGTTCCTCTCAGGGGTAGCGACACCTGGTATCATTCGGTGTACCAGTCCAGTCTGGTGTTTGGCCTAATATCAAACCAGTTTGAACACCTTTACACCGTCCTGACCCTGACGTCACCACATATTTACAGTATCAACTGCACCAGTTTCTGCTCCTGTGATGTTCAGAGTCATGAAGCGTGTTGCACCAAACTGTGTCCCTTTGACTGTTTGATAGATTTATTTTAGCAGCTCAGACCACGACTCCAGTCTGTCTGTGCACTGTCTCTGTGAGGATCATTATTTGGCAGGTTTGGCCTCGGCGGGGTTTTCTCCGGTGTCCAGGGTCTTGAGGAGGCGAAAGAGGCCCGCAGCTTCTCGGATGCGGCTGAACTCGATGCAGAAGGCCTGCACCTCGATGAACAGGTCCTGAACGTTGATGATCTTGTTTCTGATCAGCGACTGGAGGAAGACGCAGACCAGACGGACCAGACGGTTCTGGAGGAAATGTCAAATATTAGAAACAACTCTCTGTAAAATACAATACAACCTACAGCCTCCAAACTAAAACTGACCTCAAGAACATAAACAGGGTGTCTACAGGTATCAAACACCTAAACTTGTTTTTAAGACCTTTTCAAGATCATTTTTAACCACATTTAGGTCAATATGGTCCCGAGCAGAGGTAGGTTTATGTAGACATATGGTTATTAGAGTGAGTATGTCTCCAAATAAAAGTAAAAATAGTTCAGGTAACAAACTGCATGAAAGCACACGTATAAAAATATGTACATGCAAACTCTACATGAATGCAGTGATTTATTAATGACTCCTTGAGGTCCACAGTTTTTTTTTTGCTATATGTGAATGTGTTAAAATATTGTTTTTAACACATTCACATGTTTTCGTCAGAGAGCAGGTCGACTACACTCCAGCCTTTTTAAAGGATCGTTATTATCAAAGTGTTGTTCTGTACCTGCATGTACTTGTCTTTGATTTGCTCACAGGTGGAGATGCAGTTGGAGATGTAGAGGTGGATGAACTCTGGAGGTAAATCCACCGCTGTGGTCAACCTGTGAACGTGACCGGATTTAACAATCATGAACACTGAAAGAAGAAATGGTCACATTAGCATTATAATTATTATTACTGCTAATATTTAGGTAGTTTCTTGTTAAGTTGTTTGTTGCCTTCTTCTCATGTTTTTGAGAGAAATAAAGTAAATCTGCTCAGGTTTTAAAGGGTTAAGCATGAAAACCGTCAGATGCAGTGCAGAGCGCAGCGTCCTGACCTGTTGACGACCTCCATGGAGTGCAGCGACATGTCCATGTTCACCAGCACTGAGAAATACTCAGTGATCTGGCTGCTCTGCATCAGCTTCAGCAGCATCTCGATGGCCACCAGCGGGTTGTTCTCCACCAGATCAGGGAGCTTCGCCGGAGACAGACCGATGTGATACACCAGCTTCGGGTCCTTCTCCAGCTCCGCCAACAGCTGCACAGAGACAGAGAGGGAGGGAGGGAGTTTACAGCCTGACGACTCTTCTTCCTCCACCGTTGTTAAAACACATCAGTGAGTCACACTGTGTCACCGACAGGTTCCTTCATCACCACAGACACACACACTGTAGTTTATTCTGACTCAGTCACACACACCGTCCTGCTGACACTTATACTCACTACAGCACCAGATGTGGATTAATCCGCAGCTGAAAATAGTTCCCAAAAAAAGTCAAAACTTTATCCTGTCACGTGAACTGACACAGCGTGCCATGAGCTCACCTGTGACTGCTGCTGAGCCGACAGCGAGCTCTTGAAGGCCTTGGACATGATGCGTTTGATCTCCACGCCGGTGCTGTTCTTCACACACATAGAGCGATCCCATTGGATGCTGTGATCCGGCTCAGTGGGGTTCAGCCACGCCAGCTCGTCCTCACACACATGGAGGGGAGGGGGTGGGCGGATGAACTCGGGGCGGAAGTGACCTGAGGACGGAGAGGGGGTGGACGTTCAGATGATCCACTATCATACACTAAATAACTTTATTCAAAGTGAAACTGATCCTCTACAAGTCTGAAGAAGTCTGTGGGTCAGGAGGCGCTACGACAAAGTGACTGGGCGTGTCTCAGTCCGCCTCCCTACCCTGCCCATTTTTCATACTTTTTTCACGTCCCAGGGAGGAGGCAAAACTCTGGGGTTTAGTTAGTCTTTCAAACATTAAAATCAGAAACACTTACTCTCCAGTGGAGGGCGGGGCCCTGTGACCAGAGACTCTATGATCTGATTGGCCACAGAGCTGTCGAATCCTGAGTTAGAAGAGTCTGGATCAGGGTCGTTGAGGATGCTGGGGAAGCTGGCTTTACTCTGAGTGGGCAGCTCCGACTGACGCTCTGCACAACAAACACACAAAACATAGAACCTTTAAAATAAAATTAAAAACAAACAAACAATGCAATAAAATAACATAAGATAAAAAAGTAAAATAAATTGCATAATAAAAAACTGATTAAAAATAAAATAAAATAATGTTCTATTCTGCTGTCATCTCAGAAATAACAATATAGAAACGTCCTCGAGTGTCGCCATGTTTACTGTTTACATCATGCAAATCTGACAGTTCTGTATGGTCCTCTGATGATCTCCAGTAACACATGTAGTACAGACACAGGTATGTGAAGTATTCTGTTCATGATGCAGCCAGTTGTTTCTGCGAACGTGTGTTTTAACAGACTCCAGCTAATGTTCCCGCCTGACTCTTCAACATGTGAACTAAAGTAATATTTTATATATTTTAACTTAGAGAAGGCCAAACTTTTTGTCTTAGAACCAAATACAGAACAATAATAAGGAGTCTCATAGCAAACAACAGTAAATGCAGTTTTTAACCGGTTACACAGCATGAAGATAAGTGTGTCTCTACCAGAACGTCCATTTGCCCCAGACGATTTTGTATCTTCAGGTCCACCGCCATGTTTACTGAGGTAAATGTTTTTATTGACTAGTCATTAATAATTGTTGGTGAAGCAGAGACATCTAGTGTTCATCTTTAGAAGTGCAATGGCAGGGCTCAGTAGTAGTAGTTCCAGATTACAGCAACACTGTGTGTGAACTCAGCTGTGCTATAGCTATATATATATATATATATATATATATATACACAGTAACATTAATTAGAAATATGCTCAAGCCAGATTCTAGTTTCTTTTCAAAAAGTCGCTGTGGGCCATTTAAAACTGTAGGCCATAGTTTAGCCACCCCTGCCATCAGCTATTCTTAAATTTCAGCCTTTAAATGTGAGTACTGTCACTTTTGTGTTGGTGTACACTGACCTGCTAATGCCAGCTGCAGCCCGCTGATGTCGATGGCCTGCGGCATGTTGCTGACGTCCATGCAGGACACCTGTCTGGGTGTCTTCTTGAAGAGATCCCTGGGCGGCGCCAACATCAGCTGGGACAGGAAGAACTTCTCAGGCTGTGTGATGGGAGGCAGGAAGCCTGGAGAGAGGTCACATGACACAGAACGATGTGGTTGAAGAACATGTGCTGATACACAGGTATTATACAGCTGATCCAAGAGGGTTTGAAAGACCTGATTTAGCTTTAAGAAGGAGAGTTTTCTCAACACATAAAGGAACACTTCATCCTTCACTTCATCACAAACATTCAACATCAACACATCTGGTGATACAAGGTTTTAACTGGACAGGTGGAATGCACCTTCTTGTTCAGGTACGATCATCTACATCTGCATCCACTTTTAAAAGACACTTAAATACACATTTTTAGTACAAACACATTTTCACTGCATTAGATAAACCGTGGAACACAGTGAAGAAAATCCAGAACAACAGTGACGTTACCAAGAACTGGACGTCCCTCCAAAATTGATGAAAAGACAAAACAAAAACTGGTCAGGGAGGCTGCCAAGAGGCCGACAACAACGCTGACCGAGCTGCAGGAATCTCTGGCAAGAACTGGTTGTGTCCTACATGTGACTACAATCTCTCGTATTCTTCATATGTCTGCACTGTGGGGTGGGGTCGCAAGATGGAAGCGTTTTCTTACTAAAAAAACATCCAAGCCTGGTTAAATTTTGCAAAAAGATGCATCAAATCTCCCAAAAGCATTGTGGGAAAATGTGCTATGGTTGGATGAAACCAAGGTCGAACTTTTTGGGCATATTTCCAAAAGGTATGTCCGGCTCAAAAACAGCACTGAAGCATCATGCTTTGGGGTCATTTTTCTTTAGGTGGAACTGGAGATTTAGTCCAGGTGGAGGGAAGAACTATGAACAGTTCCTGATGTCAGCCAATTTTGCCAAAACCTTCAGGTGTCTGCTAGAAAGCTGAGGATGAAGATGAATTTCACCTTCCAGCACAACAATGACCCAAAACATATGTACAAATCAACGACAGAAAATTAAAGTTTTGGAGTCCAGACCTAAATCCAATTGAAAATCTGTGGGGTGACCTGAAGAGGGGTGTGCACAGAGCATGTGAGTGTATGGGTATATTTATGTAGGTGACTATCTGTGTAGCTGTATGTACATATTTTTTTTACTATTTGCAGACACCTCATTGTTTATTCTCTTACTTCATTTAACTGTTTTTATGGTCTCGTGAAGTACTTTGTAACATCTGTTTTGAAGGGTGCTATATTAATAAATGTATTATTATTATGTTGTATTATTATTTTGGGACACACAGGGCCTCACCTGAGAGCACCTTCTCCTGCTCCTCCCCGGCTGGTGCAGGGTTCAGCAGGTGAGCGAACACGGCAGCGAAGGGGTTCGCAGCCAGCGGCTCGGTGCGGTACATCTCCCAGAGCAGGTAGAGGGCGGTGAGCCTCTGCGGGGAGCTGGGCAGCAGGTCAGGCTGCTGCAGGAGCATGACCAGCACCGAGCCCACCCTGAAGTGCTCCGCTTTCCCGAAGTAGTGATGGAAGTGGGTGGAGAGGCTCTCGAAGGTGTTGGTGCATGCCTCCTCCGAGATGATGCTCAGCAGGTTGGACAGCTCCTTCGGGGCGAGGGTCATGGTCTGCCCGCCTCGGTCAGCTCAGCTCTCTGGAGGTCGGTGTTGTTATAAAACGCGGTGTTTTCTGTTGATACAGTTCACCAGAAGTTAAATCATGTCTGCGGGAGAAAACCAAACAGCCCCGAAGTCGTTAGCTGAGAGTTAGCTTAGCCTAGCAGCAATGCTAGCTAACAGAAACCGGTGAAGTCATGTCACAAACTGAAGAGTCCGCCCATTAAAACCGGCTCTGACCGGTCCGGTAGCTACATAACAGTCTAATAAACCCGACAAACACAAACCAAACTCAAATATTCCCAATTCATTCCAGTTTAATTAACTGTTATCCGGACTGTTTTACACTGCTCTGCTCTGTTAACGTTAGCCGTTTAAATTCTGACCCTGTGGGCGCGGTGCATTCTGGGTAGCGTAGTTTTTCTTCCGGTACGCGCTTAGCTTTTATAAAATTAACATTTAACGATATTTTATGACAATTAAAACTGTTTGATTCCACTATCGGTTAACCGTTAATCTTTAGATCAAAACTTTCAAATGTGAAACTGACCTGAAATAAACGCTAACTTCACCCGTTAACGCATCTTTACCCATAAGCACTTGCAATGTACTTCCGGTGTGTTGCGCTGTCAAAGTAAAAAGTTGTAACTCGTGGAGTGGTGGAATGTGAGCAAAGAGGTTACAGTAATGTAAGCAGTAATAGCTACTATAACTACTATAATATTTATATTAATTATAAATAAAATACTGTTTAAATTATATTATGAATATTATGTAATGTCACTTAAGTACTGTACTTCCATTTTGAGGTAGTCCTACTTATACTTTACTTGAGTATTTCCATTTTCTGCTACTTATACTTCTCCTCTACATCAAAGAGGAAAATTTTGAACTTTTTACTGCACTACTTTTTTTTTGGATAGCTTAAGTAACTAGCAGTGGTGAAAGAAGTAGCCTATTCAGAAGTACTTCTTCACTTAATAATAATGATAATATAAACTTTATTTATATAACACCTTTCATACAAGAAATGCAGCACAAAGTGAAATAACAGCAGTATAAGCACTGAGTGCTTCACCTGAAAATAGGCAGAATGAACATAAAACAGAACTGAATAAAATCATAGAATTATAAAACTATAAATCATAAAATCAAGTAAGATTTTAAGAGTTGCAGCAGCATGAAGTATAAAAAGAAAGAGTTTCAGACCTCTATCATAAAAGTCAGAGCTAGTTAAAGGCTAAAGTGAACAGATATGATGAGTAAAAGTAGAAATACTACAGTCAAAAATATTGTATTTTAAGTAAAAGTACTGGATTAAAAATGTTAAGTGAAAGTGTTATCAGCAAAATGTACTACAAGTAGTCAAAGTAAAAGTACTCACTCTGCAGAATCCTCCTTTCACAATGTTACACCTGTTATTATAGAATATTATATTGTTTTTTTTATCACCAGTGAATACATGTACGAACATTTTAATGTTGGAGTTCGTCAATATGACAATTTTACATACTCTGTGTACTTCTGGGTAGATTAGTAGTATAGTAGTCATATACATAGGTTACATATAACATTTCTTTATTTTGTAAAAGGTAACTACGTAGTAACTGTAAGAGTCCGATAAATGTAGTAAAAACTACAATAATTGTCTCAGGGATGCAGCGGACTTAAGTATAAAGGTAAAGTACAAGTATTGTGAAAATCGTACACTAGTATAGTACGGCACATTTAGTTACATTATACCACTGGTAACTTGTTATTTGCAGTCATGTATTTCTATGTAACTTAGAGACAGTAACACAGACAAGCTGTTAAAACATTTATTTAGTAATTCCACTTTTTTCTTTCTTACAAAAGAGCGATGTGCTTTCAGTCGAGCTTCGGTTCGGAAAGCAGAGAACTTCTCCAGACATCAGGTTTTACCAGAAACACACTGCAGACTGACAGAAGGGTTTAACAAGTCACTGCAGGATCAAACTGCAGCTCATCGATCGACTCTCAGGTTTAAGTGTACAAATATAATCCAGGTAAAAGATTTAATCTCTGACTGTTGAATTCACTTCAATAAAAAGGTGCAAATTAAAGATCTGATTCTTTCTGATAAAACTTGTTTCTCAGTGACGTTCAAAGACCTCAGACACAAGTTTTCCCACAAAGATCTCGTGTTTCCTGTTTAGTTATGACTGTGAGTTGCTCTTCACTGATAAGAGACAGAAGATAAATGATCTCATAGTCGATTTTTTTTAGATGAATTTGTGTATTTAGACCTGAGTCTGAAATCGTAGGTGAAACGTCTGCAGGGACACCGATGAGTTTCTGGTAAAATCAGCCTCAGAGAAGTTGCCTGTCACATTTCATGGATCGTCTCATTTCTTAATTCACTCTGTGTTAAAGGAAAACTGCAGGCAGAACAAAAACCAGAGCGCGCCAACCATGGGCGGATTATGAGACGCTGACATCTCTCCTACACTGATCACACCTGGTTGGCTCGTCAGGGTGAGGGGGTCTGACGTTGAAAGACCCAAAACCACCGATGACCCCTGGTACTGTCACTGATGATGTGTCCAAGTGCATCACTAGATGTGTGTCTCTACCTGCTATGGACCAAACAACTGATCGATTAATCCAGAAAATAACTGACAGAGTGACAGTGAAAGTCCTCGTTAGTTTGCAGCTCTACACAGCGACTCTGTTAGTGGCAGTAAAAGATTAATCTTCCTCTGAGGGGTCGGCACGCTCTGGTTTTTGTGCCTCTTTAATATCAAACTGTACAACAAGAAAAAAAAAAAAACACTGTTTCAGGTCCACTTCAGTCCACGAGGGAACGTTTGGTTCATACTGCTTCACACACACACTGTACACACACACTCCCACACACACATCTGTTTATATGGCACAGAAACATCCAACCTCCACCTGAGAGTCCAAACACACAGGACGTCTTTTTAAAGGGCTATTACAACCAAACAGCACTGAACAGAAACACCACCACCTCCAGCTGATCAAACACACACACACACACCATAAATCAAAAAAGAAGAAATACAAAGAGTATGAAAACATCGTGAATAAAAATGTCAGTTATTATATCAGGCATGCAGGCAAACACACTGTAAACTTCAACACTGGCAACCAGGCGCTTTGTTCAGGTCCACTTCACCACACGAGAACCACATGAGAACACGACGACGACAGGCCGAGGCTGCAACACCACCGGGAGGGAAACACACATGTCTGAATTCATCTTAAATCTGTCGGTTTTCTGCTGGAGTTTGGTGCGAAAGGATCAAACCTTCACTGGAGGAAGACCTCGTCCTGATCTGATCCTGTTAATTTAGATCAGAATTTAGTTTTCTGTCTTTGCATTGGGGATTCAGTGTTGAGTTTAAAGCTTTAAAAACTCTTCAGGGAACCTCATTTTGATGCTCAGGTTTGACTTTTCTTCCAAACTTCAGGTTTAAATCACATTTTCAGTTAAATTCTTTAAAGTGAGAGTAAAAACTAAAACAATAAGACCCAAGCTGGGCGAAAAAAATCCCGAACTATCCTTCAACAACTGTCTTCATCTGCACAGATCACAGGATGTATTAAAAGTAGTTTCTTTCTATGTGGTGAAACGCTTTTCACCACAGCTCAGCTCAGCTTTAAAATAAAACACAGAGGCTCAGTCTACAGACTTCACATCAGAGACGACAATGATTATTATTTATGGCACAAAAGTCACTGAAAACTGTCCGTCATTCACTCCTCTTCACTGAGTTTGATATTTCTGTCTTCTGTTGCAGTTTGATTATTAGTGTAAATATTTTAGTGTCTTTCTTACTCCTTTGTTTCATCTCTAATTATTTTCCCAGAGTTCTCAGTATCTTTATATGGAAGCCCAGTAACAGAAAAAAATAATATGAAGACTTGTGATGAAAATAAAAGATGCTGTAACTCACTATGATGAGAAACCTTCTCAAAACGATTTAGGGTAGAAAATCAATGATGTACAGCATCTAAAAATATTATTATTACTATTTTTCGAGATATTAAGTTGTTATTTCAAGACAGCTTTTCATTATCGTTAAAGGTCTTTGTAATACTCCATTTTTAATGAGTTGCCACTGTGTGTAAAAATGCCAACATAGTTCTGTATGCTGACGACACCACTCTGTTCAGTGCCGCCATATTGGAGCGAGCTGTGTCACTCTCAGTCATTATTTCAAGAAAGTTTTTCTAATAACTGACAAAGATCCTTTTGTCCTTTTTCATGTTGGGCTCCATACTTTTAACACTTGCACTGATGATAAAAAGATGAAGATAAGGCTCTTGAGAAAGTAAGGAGGGTATTTGTTGAGGCCAAAGGTCAAAGGGACGAAGAGTTGGTTATAAACTAAATAAAATAAATCCTCCTGATGCAGTGAAAACACTCAGGAGAGACTGAAACTGGTTTGAACACTGATTCGATGATGTGGTTTGTTGGTTTAATTGTCTGATCTTTTACATAATTAACACGACAGCAGGTGAGGATGAGGAGAACGAGGAGGATGATGAGATAAAGAGAGGAAGATCAGCTGCAGTATTAAAAAATAAGAGGGTCTGTTTTTTGTTTTTTTTAGGGAAACTTAAAAAGATAAAATGCTTTCAGTGCTTGTCCTAAAAATTGGATCAAAAAACTCCTGCTCTGAGACGATGGATAAATACGAGTCTGGACTTCTGTTTTCGAGGGATTTGGAGGACTGGAATTATTTACAAAGATAAGTCTCTGGTGCTAAATTTGATTCACTGTTTTCTGTTCACTCTCCTGCAGCTGACACAGAGCTGCATTAAACTGCTGCTGATGCTAACATGATGTTTCCTGCTGCTGCTTCACATAAAAAAAAAATTCTACTGGCAAAAAAAGCGGTTGGCTTTTATTGTGAAGCCGTCACAGGAAACAAAACGTGTTAATCAGTGACGCAGACTTCAGTATTTGTAAAATTAAAACGTATTTTTTCTTGATTAAACACTGAGAAGAGCCTCAATAAGAGCTATAGCTAAATGTTAATTTATCAGTTTTTGCAGACACAATGAGTCGTAGTGTAAAAGTGCTTCAGAGGAAACAAAGAAAGAAAGAAAATCTCTGAATTTGGTTTTTAGTGTAAAAGTGTCTTTTGCATAGCTTCATTTGATTCTGTCTTTTTAATCTCTGGGATCAGAGCGTCACATATTTCTTCTGTTAACACTAAAAATAATCTCAAGTGCTCACTTCAGGGGACGGACTGTGATCGTCCTCTGCTGAGGGTCGGGGTGAAGGGAGGAGAGTGCACAACTAGAAAAAAAATTCTTGTGATCACAAGAACTACAAGATATAAAAACGTTTTCTCTGACCTTCTGTGAAAGAACGGGAACATTGGGATCCATCACACCAACACACAACATGAAGACGCCTGAAGCTCTGCTCACTTCTCCAACAACAGAACTCATTAAAACATAATCTGAAGCCCTCAGTGCAAGGCCTTATGGGTACACAGAGACGATAACAAACTCCAGCTCTGATTCTGTCCAATAAACACGATAAAATATTAGTGAAACTCAGATTCTTTGATCTGTTTGTGATCGATTAGTGTGAGAAACTAAAAGGAAAAACAGGAACAGAGCCGAGTCATCTTTTCCCTTCTGGCTCAGATCGGAGACACTGAACTGGTGTGAGACGCCACACGTCCACAGACACACGTGAACACAGAAGTGTTGGTCCTCAGTCGGCGTAGTGCATGATGGACTCCACATAGTTTCCAGGGAAGAGGCCCGTGGTGGCGTTCATCACGCCTTCGTACCACCCGTCCTCGTTCTTCTTGATCACGTAGATGATCGCTCCTTCCTGGAACGACAGCTCGTCCTCCTTGTCGGCCGTGTAGTCGTAGATGGCCACCACTGGAGGGCGACAAAAATGATATCACAGATAGTTTGTCTTTATTTGACAGAGACGGTACAGACACAGACATGCAGAGAGTAAAAAAAGGACGAGTGCTGCAGGATCAGATTCACTGTGGATGATTTGGGACACAGCTTTATGTTTCTGTACCTTTCTCCATGTAGGTTCTGGGGGCCCACGGTGGGTCCTCCTCAGCGTACGGGTCGCTGTACTCCACCACTGCTGACTCCTCCTCTTCATGTCCATCCTCCAGTGGCTGAGGAGTTGGCAGGGGCTCCTCAGGTGCTGATTGGCTCTCTGCAGCTGGGTGAGGTGGAGGAGGGACGTCTGAGACTGGAAGTGAGGAAGGACATTGTACACTCAGAAACACACTCATGTGCTTTACACCAAAACCTCCTATACATTTGATTTAGTAAAATAAAACACTGAGGTTCAGTGTCTTGCACAAGGAAGAGGCGAGGAGGCGAACTGGCACCTCTCCAGCTGCCAGCCCATGGTCCATACTTGGCCAGAACCGGGACTTGAGCCTCTGGTTCCCAAGACAAGTCCCTGTGGACTGAGCTACTGCTGCACCCACTACTGCTACATTCATGCCCAGCGTCCACACTACTGAAACGGAAACATTTGCTTCCCTGACTGGGTAGCTAAGTCTACATACCTTTTGTGATGTCATCCTGCTTGTAAGGATGCTCCCTTCCTTTCCTTTCCTTCCTTTCCTTTCCTTTCCTTTCTTTCCCTTCCTTCCTTTCCTTCCTTCCTTTCCTTCCCTTCCTTTCCTTCCCCTTCCTTCCTTCCCTTCCCCTTCCTCCCCTTCCTTTCCTTCCCCTTCCTTCCTTCCCTTCCCCTTCCTCCCTTTCCCTTCCCTTCTTCCATCCCTTCCTTTCCTTCCCCTTCTTTCCTTTCCTTCCTTTCCTTTCCTTCCCTTCCTTTCCCGTCCCTTCTTCCTTCACCTTCCTTTCATTTCCCTTCCTTTCCTTCCCTTCCTTTCTTTTCCTTTCCTGTCCTTCCTTTCCCTNCTTTCCTTTCCTTTCCTTTCCCGTCCCTTCTTCCTTCACCTTCCTTTCCCTTCCTTCCTTCCTTTCCTTTCCTGTCCTTCCTTTCCTTTCCTTCCTTTCCCTTCTTCCTTCACATTCCTTTCCTTTCCCTTCCTTTCCTTCCCTTCCTTCCTTCTTTTCCCTTCCTTTCCCGTCCTTCCTTTCCTTTCCTTTCCTTTCCCGTCCCTTCTTCCTTCACCTTCCTTTCATTTCCCTTCCTTTCCTTCCCTTCCTTTCTTTTCCTTTCCTGTCCTTCCTTTCCCTTCCTGTCTGTCAGTCCAAGCATCTCTTACCGTTTGCCATCTTTGTAGTAACTAAGCAACCAACCACAGAGTAAACAATCCTCTTCCTCTTTACACTGGCACACACATGCTCAGTGTATGTGAATGGTCGTGTATTATGTGTTTTCAGGTGTGTGTGCCTTAATGAGACTTACTGGACTCTTGAACTCGAGCAACGAAACCCATCAGAGGAAGCTGAGGAGTGAACTGGAGGAGGGAGGGGGGCGGGGGGGATGCTGCCAACACACACATGAGAGTTAATCAAGTTATAGATCATTTTATTACACTGATAATTAAAGTAAGAGTTCAATGAGGAGGAAAATATCTCCTGAATAAATCAACTTGTTCTGTTCCAGATTGTGTGTGTGTGTGTGTGTGTGTGTGTGTGTGTGAGACAGTGTATAATACCTGGGCTCTGGTTGTAGTAAGGACCCCCGTTGACCTGGTTCTGTGTTTCTATTGGCTGACCAGTCACAGACGGGGGGCGACGGTACGGCAGCGACCCCCCCACCTGAGGAGCCTGCTGGCGGGGCTGAGGCCGGTTCATACTGAAGAACTGAGGGACGATAGGACCTGAGACAGACAGAGGACAGACAGAGGACAGACAGAGGACAGACAGAGGACAGAGGATCCTGGTCAGAACTGGTGATTCATGTATTTAAAATCAAAAGATTTAACAGATCTTTTCGGCGGCTTAAACACTCAACACTTTGGAGAAATTAGGTTTTGATTGGTGAAAAATAATCCACACTCTGTTAACTGGCTCTCGGTACTATTAATGCAATACTTCGGTCAGTCACTAACTACTTTTCCACCTCTTATTTCAGTCCCAGAAACATTTGGTGCGTTTCATCTCATATGATACGAAGCAGCCTCCTTCATTCATAGCTCTGATGATGTCACTCGTCAGTAACACACCCGCCTCTTTCACATGAACTCACTCGTGGCTGGATAGGAAAACTCAGAGCTGACTGAACTAGTTGATAACCAGCTTTGTACTACCGGTTATCCAGACGGCCAATGTGACGCGTTAGTCAAACCAGATAATGAGACGATATCCTGCAGAAGTTGAACTGGCTTCATAGTGCAGGGCTCTGCTGTTGTATTCGGTCCCCAGGGTGAGACTTGAGACAGAGGGAGGGTACAACTGTGGAACAACCTTCTACTGGGACTCAGACAAGTCACCTTGCTGTCCTCCTTCAAAACTCATTAACTGGATTTTGACTAGAGGTTTTTCGTTTGTGTTTGTTTTTTGCTTTCATTAATTTCCTTATCCTCACATTTTTATTCATTGTCTCTTTTATTTGTTTCCGTTTTTAGCTCCATTGAACTGACTCCAAACTTGTAAACTTGTTTTTGAAAAGCACTAGATAAATAAAGTTTATCATTATTACTATTTTTAAAAAACACTCTGGACTGATCTCAGGCTTCAAGGTGATAAAAACTACCAAATATAAAAAGCTGTGTCCATGTTCCACACTGACCGTATCATGTACCCTGTGTTACTGTGAAGTTACTGTGAGAGAGCAGCGTGTATTTGACAGTGAACCAAAAAACCAAACGCATATAAAAAAGCAGGATGTGAAGATGAACAATGAGCCAAATGAAGACAGCTGTATGTTGTGTGTGCAGGCTGCTGAACGAGTCTCTACAGTCAGAATTAAAGTTATTCTGTGATTGCTGTGACTCTTGTGTCTGTGCAGCTCCTAAAAATAAAAGCAGAGCAGACTGTGTGTAATCAGAGGCTCAGTCTGTGGGGTCTGAGCTGCAGAACATTTTATTGAGTCTGAATCCCTCACAATCTTTTTAGGTTTAGTTTTCAACATTTAGACGTAAACAAATTTAAACTAAAGATGGTCTGAGATCAGATGAGAAGGCAGGATATGAAATGTTGATTAAAAAAGTATCCGACAGACGGAATTAAAGGAACAGTTTGAAGATTTAAGGAGATTTAGTGGCGTCTAGTGGTGAGGACTGCAGATTGTAACCTGCTGAAACTTCTCCTGGTTAAAATTTCTTCAGTGTTCAGGAGGTTTTTTAACCAGGAGCTGAATTAAAACAGAAAAGAAGAAGGAAATGAAGGATGGAGGAAGGCAGAGCGCCAACGACAAAGGCGGTGCAGAAACTCACCTTCAGCAGGTGATGAGGAGGAGGAGGAGGAGGAGAGTGGAGGAGGAGGGGCAGGAGGAAGGAGAGGAGACAGCTCTACGTCGGACGTGCCGGGGGCGGGGTTATAGGTGTTGGCGGGTGCGTTTGATCGCGTGTTTGTCTGAGGAGGTGAGTCGGCGTGTTGTGCGGGTGAGTTTGGTGGTAAGGCTGCGTTGGGTTGTGTTAAGGTTGTGGTGGAGGAGGAGGAGGAGAAGGAGGAAGGAGTCGGGGAGGGGGAGGGGGAGGAGTTGGGAGCAGTGGAGGAAGAGCTAGCTGGTCCAGCAGTCGGGGAAACTTCAGGAGAAGGAAAGGGGAGAAGGAAGCAAGGAAGGAAGGAAGCAGGGAATATTAGGAGTTAAGTGGCTGCTACAGGAATATGTTCAAACATTACATCCAATAATAAGCTGTATATGTGCTTTAATCATCTTTGTGCAGGTACATTTTAATATAAATGTTAGGATGGAAGAAAAAAGCGAAGGAAGGGAATTAAATTAATCGTTGATTTATTAGGATCATTGTTAGTTTTATTAAAACAGAGTGAATATTCTTCCTGGCGTCTAATCACATCAACAGAAACATTAAATCAAACTCAAAATAAAAATGAGCTAAGAGTTTCTATTATTCTATTAAATCAGGAAGGTTGGAAGGATAGAGAAGGAAGGAAAGATGTTGTAAAGTATAAACGTGTGTGCGTTGCTTGCATGTGTTACCTGGGAAGGTGGAGGGTGGGGACGGCGTCGGCACGGCAATGGGAATGCCCACACTGCCGCTGCCACTGTTCTCCCTGCTGCTGCTGCGACTGCTGCTGCTGGGATGGCTGCCACCACTGCTACCACTGCACACACACACACACACACACACACACACACACACACACACACACACACACACACACACACAGCAGGATTATTAATGTACTGTAAAAGTGTTCAGGTCTAGAAAATGTGTCTACAGCTCAACTTTGCCTTCTTTAGCCTACAGGGGCTGGGACTGAGCTACATCGCTAACTCCCTTGTGAACTATTTGTCTCCATGAACACTGCGATCATCTGCTGCTGGTTGTTAGCTGTAGTTATTGGAGGTTCCCAGAAACAGCTGGAGGAAGATCAGGGATGCAGCCTTTGTCAGTGACGCCCCAAAACTTTGGAACATACTACGTATAAATATCAGGGAAGCCAGCTCGCTAAATATTTTTAAAAGAAAGCTACAAACATGCTGATACAGGTCTGAAACTCTTTTTACGCTTCATGCCACGTGACACACCTCCTTCATGACACAAGCAGATAATGAAGACAGGAGAGAAGAGGATGTCAGAGCAGCTGATGAAGTGATGAAGATTGATAAGACAGAAAGAGAAGTAAGTCAGCTGCCTGCAGAGAAACTTCAGAATAAAAGCAGAGCGGTGGCTGTTAGAGCAGCAGCAGTGAGTCAAACGTTAATGTCGGCACAGAAGATATGAAGCAATGAAAAGCTGCAGACACAGAATCTGATTGGCTGACGGCTCCAGACCAGCACAGACAGAGATGGTGATTGGATGAGAAATAGTTTTCCCATCCAGAGCATCAACAGGCAGCCTGTTAGAGGCTCACACAGGTGGATAAACTGCAGAGGAGAGACAGTAAAGCTGCACACTGAATCAATGAATGAGAAGAAAATCAGTTAGTTGATGCTGCGAGGATGAAAGCAGGAAGTTAGTTTGTGTCCTCTGACTTCACTCAGCAGTGATGCTCAAACAACACGACTGTCAGATGCAAAATTAACAGAAAAATGTTGATATCAGTGAACAGGATTTTAGCCAGTTAAAACTGTGACATCTGTTAGGGAGTGATTGTCTTAGGAAGCAATATAAGACTAAAGATCATAAGATGAATACCTTTGCTTAATATGTGTTACATTTATGTTTACTATTTAATATTGTTTATCAGTCAACTTGAATGTTTTTATTCACTAATTAATAACTACCCGTTTCACTGCAGTAACCATGAGACATATTTTAGCACAAAGCTGCGTTTTAAATCAACTATAGAAACTCCCTGAGCATCACTGCTGAGTGACATCACAGAGGAAACACTGGACAGCAGCAGAGTTTGTGATGAAGCAAAGTTCAACAACGAAACAAGAAGACAGGTGAGAACTCACGAGCAAAGGTTTTGGGAATCATGTAACAGCAGATTGCTCTATTATTTTTCTGCATTGTCCACACTCATTGACCATCCACAGAGACGCTCCAGGGGACAGGTCAAAATCTTATAAAGGTTTAAAGGTTCGGCAGTTCGACATGCTGCCGTGAGAACACAAACCAACCATGAGTCTCTGATTCAGACCAAAGGAGACCACTCTAGGTCTGAAAGCACCATCACTGTCTGTAAGAATGCAACTCGTTTCCCAAAATGTTTAACCGTCCTTTAACCTAAGCTCATCTGAAAGGAGTGTTTCCTGTCTGTGTGGAGGGAAACTCTTCCTATAAGATTAAAAAAGTTGTTGTGGTTGAAGTTAACATTTTGATCTTTTCTCTTTAAAAACTGAACTCCAGGTTTGGGATCATTTTTCTTGGTACGTTTCTCACCATGTGACATATATGACGTCCAAAGCATTTGCTCATGCTCGCTCACCTTGTTACAAGTGATCAGATCAGCCAAGAATGAAAGCATGAAGTTAATAAAGCACACTGAGAAAGAAGGACGTGTTGAAAGGATGCAACGTTAGTAGTTAGTCAGGACTTATCTTCAACACATCTGTCAGTCTAGATGAAATGTGTTTGTCAAACCTCAACATCGTTATTAAAATAAAAGTACAATAGTGATACACTCAGTGACTCCAAAGATTTTTAACTTTGGAGTCCCACGCTAGACTTGCAGATGTGTTGAAGATCTGCCTTTCTGTGATCACATAAAAACATCGCCATGAGAGGGGAGGAAAAAGCTCTCAAGTCGCACTCTGGCAGCCATGTTTACACGCCAACCCCTCTACCTGTATGTTCGGGGGCGATGGTTGAGGGTGGCGGTGCGGGCAGGACTGGGAAGCTGTCCGACAGCCATATTGTTCCTGGTGGGGCTGGAGACGTAATCGTTGGGCACCACCGGGGGGCGTACTGGCTCCAGTGTCCTGTAGGGGGAGTTCTTCCTGTACATGTGGGAGGTCAGGGTGGAGAAAGGGTTAACGGGTGGAGTCTATTTCTGATGACAAAGTCTGACAGCAGCATCCTGTTGGGAAGTTTGCGTTTCCTAGGATAGAGAGGGAATGACCCGCCTTATTTTGATTTACTCTGCCTCTGATTGGCTCATCCTGGCATTCTTACCCTAAACCTAACCAATACGACCACTGAAGGCAACGAGTACTAGCCAATCACAGGGAGAGTAGGGCGGGTCATACCTTCCCTAACCTAGGATTCACAAATTTGTGTTCTGTAGGGCGACCACTTCCTGTACAGCACCTGAGAACCTGGAAAAAGTGGTGGAGTTTGTTTGATCAGTTTGCCCAAATTTATTTTACTCTGCATCTGGGACTCAACGTCAGAAACACGAACTTTCATACTGGGTTCAGTTGGGAAAAGGTGACTTATATTAGGTCATGTATTTCATGCACCAATCAGAGTTTCGCAACATCAGTTGATGAGTCGATTTGAGTCGACTCTGATCAAACCACACAGTACTGAAGATCATCTGAGTTTTTGTTTATCTCTTGACAAATAAAAACCTAACCAGGGCTGCTCCTTGAAAGCCACAGATTAGAATCATCAGTTGGAGACCCCTCAGTGGACTGAGACTGTTACAAGTCCTGTGGTCTATTTTTTGGGGGGGGCTAGTCAGCATGCTGTGCAGTGTGCTTCTGGGGCCGTTTTTTTACAGTATTAATTTTGTTGACAAAAATTTTGTTTTGAGTTGTGAGCTGTAATTCAGCAGTGAATAATCAGTCGTGTGTCTGACTGTGGATGGCAGAGCTGCTGAATGGATTTGTGGAGTTTGTTAGTTGCAGCAATGGCTGTTAGCCGTTAGCTCCACTTGTTAGCCGCTGAATGGCAGCAGAGCAAGCAGCCACCTACTGCTGGACTTTGACTAAATCTATTAAGGATAAAAATGACTGTGGACTCTAAAACTCACACAGCTGCCAAAATGAGCACTACGTTTGGGCCCCAGATTTTGCTGTGGAATAAGCGCTCTCAACGTTCATGCTACTCTTTAGTACAAAGAGCTGTGGACATAATGCAGCGTCACAGAGGAGCATCTCTGCACCTTGAGGCTCTAAGATAACATTGTTATCGCTCTTCTTCTTGGAAGTGGTGAATTTACAGCTCACAGATACTTAATACGACAGTCTCTGGTTTTTGTGTTGTACATTTCTGATCCGTCGTTAGCGCAGTTAGCTTGTTTACTACATTACACAAATGCTGCTGTCACACTGAACATCCCACTGAGCCAGATTCAAATGTTTATATGAACAAACAAAAAAATCACAAAAGAATGATTGAATATTTGTATTAAACAGCAGAATCTGATTTGACTGAATCAGTCTGTCGGGTACAGCCCCAAACCTAAAAAATGTTTGTTGTGCAAACCTGATTTTGAAATTGATTGGTGTTTATTAAATAATGGATATTTAATGTTAGAAGAAATAAATCACAGATAATGACTGTATAAATATAAACAGATAAATATAAAATAATAATTGAGAGTCTTACTCATTTGTTAATGTCTTTAAGACAGGTTTTCTCACTCAAGTTAAAACAGCCATCCCTCATTAGATTCCTACTTCAATAATATTCAATGAAATACTCTAAATCAAAGGTAATGTGGGTGAGGAGCCACAGGAGGGCGCTGCAGCTCTCATCTGCTGTAGTATCCAGCAGAGAGCAGACTCCACTGTTAACTGTCAGCTCTGTGAGGCCTTAATTAAATAAAACATAACATTAAAAAGTCCATTTCAAGGCAGTACGGTACATAAATATAGCATCAGTATGTTTATATTATTTCTATGTTAAATATGAGCTGATTTATTTCTGTCAGAGAAACAGAAATCTGTTGAGGCCATGTTTAAAGGTCAGGATGTATTTTTAGAGAACTATGACTCCTCGAGCATCAAAGACTGTGGAGAAGAAGGACAAATGAGCATCATCATCGTCATAACAGAATAAAACCCAGACTGAAGACAAACAGGAGTCAGTCTGATACATTCAGAGTGAAAAAATCCACATTAATAACATCAGTTATTTCAGCAGAAACAAACACAAACACCGTAAAACTCTGAAATATGATCCGTTACACCTCAACAGAGTAAAATCAGCATGTTGTGTTGTTTAATGTGTCACAGCTTATAATGAATAATCATATTTTCTGTCTGAGAGACGAGTACGAAGACACAAAAAGAAGGATTATACAAGAGGAGAGATGTGAAGATTATGTGTGAGCGTGTTTCTGGGGTGTTGTGTGTGTGTGATAAGACAGAAGGACTTGGCCTGTGGATTGCAGCGTGATGCCAGAACACACTGCTGTGTGTGTGTGTGTGTGTGTGTGTGTGTGTGTGTGTGTGTGTGTGTGTGTGTGTGTGTGTGTGGGTGTGTGTGTGTGTGTGTGTGAGTGACTTGGCTTTGTGACCAAAGCTTCAGTTCCAACAAACTGCTGAGCTGCTTCTGTTCGATCCTTCCTACAGACTCAAACACTTTAAGCATGCTCTCCTCTTGTTATTCCATGAATTAAAATAACAATCTTTAAATAGTTTTGTTTCCATGTTCCCGTCAGATCATGTGGTACTTTGACACTTTCAGCGGGGAGACGATCCTGCCGTCTAATTAAGGTTTATTGTGCACAAACAGGCGGCTGATCAGCAGGTTACACACGGGAAACAGGAAGGAACAAAATAACAGGAGGCGACGGACCAGCTGGCTACCTGGCTACACACACACACACACAGCGTAATATAATAAGATATAATAAGTGTAATAAGCACTGGTTTAATGCTCCAACATGAGAATTCTTACAGAAATAGTTTCAGATTTTGGGAAACACATTTATTCACTTTCTTGTGATGTGACATCAAACCACTCTCATGTCAGTAAGTCGGTTCAAAGCTACAGGCAACAGATGGTTAGGTTAGCTTAACATAAAGACTGTAAACAGGAGGAAACAGCAAGCATCACTCTGCCCAAAGTTTAAAAAAAAATCCTCCCTCCAGCTACATTAGTCATGTCACCATACCAGAAATGTAGGAGTCGATACCAACACCAGTGAAATTCCACAGTTCTCTAAAGCCAATCGTATATACAGGTACTTGTCTTTCAGATACAGTGCAAAGCCTCCTACAGTCTGTGAGATTTTAGCAATCTCATCAGTTTAGTGCAGCTACACTGTGCGACATGGATCACATATACTGGGGTACGACATAAAGTTTGATGTATTCAGACTGTACGATGACAGCGCCTACTAAATTGAAGGCTAAAGGCCTTTGCACACTGTTTTGTTTTTTGTTTTTTGTCCGAACTTGTTGTACATCTAAAGATAAATACGACCTCCTGAACTCAGTCATAAAAATTTTCAGAACAGGTTCAATTTTCTGCGTTTTTCGTATTGGTCAGAGCCTTTAGAGACGTGTGACTGAGAATCAGTGAAGAAAATGTGGTGGCGGGACACAACGGCGACAAGACAGAGGAACGGGGCGCACAGAATCATTTCATAACTCAGATACCTCACGTTCAAAAGGTCAGATAGTAATATTCAATCGGATGATGATGACGAGGAGGAGGATGTAGCAGCTACGGTGCCAAATGAAGGACAGGGAGGGAGTGGTGACAGACAGATGGGTAACTCCAGTGGAGAGAGGCAAAGGAGGAAGTGTCTTTTCACTTTGTCACGTACTGTCACCAATTTGCGCACCAAACAGAACAATAAACGCAACGGTATCAGTGTGCAAGATTTCTGTGCGTAACGATTTTGTACAGATGACATATTAAAAGAACGCATCTGAAAAAAATTGACTCAGCGTGCAAAGGCCTTAAAACGTACGTCCATCGACGTCAATACGCAAGAACAAAACGTCATCAGTATGCCTCATCAATCTACGCCACTGTCATGGTAAGAGAAAAATGACAACATGAATCGAGCTCTCGCTATAGCGGCAATTATGTATGTCGAAAAAGTCTGAAGAAGAGGAAGAGGAGGAAAATGTGGACGACGTTGTGGCTGGAGAAAGAGGCTCTCTTAGCCAATTTTGCAACAAGAACTCGAAGTGTATTTATTAGCATCTACTAGCATTTAGCATTGTCGTGTTGATCATCTCATGCTGCATTTCTATTGGTTGGTTAGTAGACATAGATGGTAACAGCAGTCACACAGTCAGATGGTCATCCCAAATTTCATACACTGTCAGAATTTTATCCCAGGCTCTATTCGATTGCAAGACCATGACGATCTTTGAACCTCTCTCACTGTGCGACGTAGGACCACCATTTTAGAGCCACAGTCAAAGAATTCACCACCTTTCGTTCACGCTTGTCATCTTTCGTTTGGGACAGCCCAAAATCACACAGTGTATACTGGGCTTAAGGTATGTGTAAGATCTAACATGTTAATCAGAGCTTAAGAGATGCTGGAAGCTGGAGTTTGTAACCTTTGTTACAGAGCCAAGCTAGCTGTTTCCATCTGTTTCCAGTCTTTATGCTAAGCTAAGCTAACGAGCCGCTGTAGCTTCATATTTACTCTACAGACATGAGGGTGGAATCAATCTGAACATCTGACTTTCAGATAGCGAATAAATCCATTTCCCAAAACGCTGAAGTGCACCTTTAAACAAACTCAAACATGACCTTTGACCTCACAGTGTTTGGATACTGCAGAGGAGAGATGTTGGAGAGGAGGGAAAAGGTGTGATGAGGGAGAAGAATGAAAGATGAGAGTGAAGGTGAGACAGAATTGAAACAGGAAGAGAAAAGAGAGGAAACAGAGTGGAGATGAGGAAGAGGAGATACAGCTGGGTGACCTAGATGTCTGAGAACACAACAAGCTTTCACAACGCATGACGTTACTCCTCTTCCTCTGAGCACCGTGTGTGTGTGTGTGTGTGTGTGTGTGTGATGTCATCCCCCTCTGCCGGGTCTAATCTGTAATAAACTCGCCGCAGGACCCTCCGTCCTCCCACCAGAGACAAACAAACACACACACACACACACACACACACACACATCACTTATTTTAATGTTAGCTCAAAGAACGACACATTTGTGATTCTGTGAAGGGAAGAAGGTTTAAGGTTNGGGTCTAATCTGTAATAAACTCGCCGCAGGACCCTCCGTCCTCCCACCAGAGACAAACACACACACACACACACACACCACTTATTTTAATGTTAGCTCAAAGAACGACACATTTGTGATTCTGTGAAGGGAAGAAGGTTTAAGGTTTACATTATATATGTCATTGTTTAAACATGTCACCTTGTTCAGACGTCATTCAGGACAAATATTAGAGTCACTGAAATAAAACCATGAAAACAGAAACGCATACACACATGACAAAGGATGAGTGAATGTCAGTGTGTGTATGAGTGTGTGTGTGTTGAGCTGGGTACGTACCCTAAGATGCCCTTGCCCGCCCTCGGAGGGCTTGGTGGTTTCTGGGTGGGGGGGTTGGACCGGGACAGACCACCTCCGAGTTTCATGTTCTGCTGGCCGTTCACCTGCAGAGAAACAGACACACAAAATCAGTTTAGCTTGAGATCGTCTCAGGAGAGTCCCCAGTGTGCAGAGTTTTTTAACGTCATCATATCTTCTTTCAAACTACCTCATAGTTTTTCTTTTAAATCTGTAGAAAAGGTAAAAATTGGATTGGTGGTTTTGCTTCTGGTTTCCTAAACAGGATAACCCTTATTATTGCAAACAAAAGCTATCCTCCCCAGTTTCTGATGAGGTGGACATGATAACACCTTCTGATGTTTAATTTGGATGTAATGACAGAATGCAAGGGAAAGACGCAGAGAAGGAAAACCAGACAGAAGTAGTAGATAATCTGTTGAGTGTTTAATGGTTCATTTCTGATTTAGAACATTACCACCATGAAATTATCAGAAAATAAAGTTTGATTTCTCTTGTTCACTCACTCACTGGATTAGTCACTGGCATTTCTGTATGTACCTTTATAATGGCAGTTTTTCCTCCCTCAGTCACACGTATTACTTGTATTGTTCAGGTATCATGTACAGGTGTGTTGTGCATCCTTACCTTGAACCTCAATAACCACTTAACGCGTCAGTGAAAGCAATGGGAGCAGGAGGAAGAAGAAGAGAACAGTTGTCTATAGGTTAGTGACGGAGCAACAGCATCATGCAAACACTGAAACAAGAGGCAGAAATCAAACCCCAGATAGAGACACAGATGAAACAGAAGAGAAACAGAGTCAGCTCTAACAGTGAGGACAGGAAGAAAATGTCAAGCTGCACTTAAATCAACAATGACGACATCATTAAAGCCACTTTTACACTGCTGCAGATGCAAACTATCCAGTGCCACACAAACACAGCAGAAACAACCATGCACACAAACATGCAGGTTTAGATCCCTTCACCTTTCAGCGTCATGGCTTTGTTCTCTTCTTCTTCTTAGCATTGCAA
This sequence comes from Epinephelus moara, assembly GCF_006386435.1. Lineage (NCBI taxonomy): Eukaryota > Metazoa > Chordata > Actinopteri > Perciformes > Serranidae > Epinephelus > Epinephelus moara. The sequence continues at coordinate 5,236,682 of NC_065512.1, read as the reverse complement.
TCTCTTTTCACAGCTGTGGAATATTCTATCTTTTGGTTTGTCTTTGCTCTACGTGGCTCATCCACCACACAGATATCTGTTCTTGTGGTGTTTACTAAAGGTTGTAAAACTTCGTGTATCTCCTCAGGTTTGTAGCTCTGACTGTTGGTATGTAACTATATAGTGACACTATGTGATTTCTACTGCACTGTAAACATCTATAACCCTTTCTGTCATTATTATTCCCACCTTGACTCCGTGTCCAATGTCATCCAGGACGCTGTAGTCGATGGGCTTCCTGATGTAGCGCACCGGTCTCTCTGGATTGCCCGGAGCAACTATTTTATGTGAGCGGGATGTGTTCTTATTGGTGGTCAGGATGCCGATCTCCCGCCTCGCTACCTTCTCTTTGTGGATGTCGACGGTCTGAAAAGAGACACAGACAGAGTGGGTTACTGGCTAATTCAAGTGCAGGGGTTTTAATGTTAACGTGATTTATCAACGCTGAAATTGTTGTCACACACGTGTTGTGGGAAAAAGAGTCTGTTTAAACGTCAGGGAAATTAGGAACACCCCTACATTAATCACAGTCTATTAAGGAGTCTGTAACAACTTGCAGGAGCCCATCCGTGCCCTGTACTGATGTCTTTGTTTGTCTGACTAACAATCCAAATCCTCTAGATGTATTCACTGTGAGCAGCTTTCACACTGCAGATATTTCTGGTGTCGTACATTTTAATATGTATGACAACCTGTTCTCTGAGCCGCCAGACAGGACGCGTGTTAATCGTGTTTTCGGTAGTGCATTCAGGTGTGTTTACTCAGGTGAGATGAGAGAGGTGACAGTTCTGAAACATCACAAAGGGTTTTCATTAACAACAGTGAAAATAACTGAGAGGTGACAAGTCTGCAGCTGTGAATCATCTGTCTGTGTTTATGAGAGTCTAGAGAAAACATCTACAGGCCTGGGTCCACAAAGCTTATTCTTCTCAGCGTTGGCATGGTATTTCAATTGTTGTCTATGAGGATGGTGTATATGGTCACATGCAGCCGCCTGGAGAGAAAGCGTCACGCCCAGCGTCTTTTTTCAGAGCGTTCAGACTTTTTTTGTGTGGCCGCTCCGAGCGCTTTTGGGCCTGCGTCCTCAGAGCGTTTTTCTTCAGCAGAAAAGCTGTGGCAGGGCGCTGGGGAGGGGTCCATGTCATTGGTCCGACAGCCCATTGGTCCGACATCCCATTAGTCCAACGGTCCACGGTGCTGAACGGCTCCCGATGGGCATATTCCTGCCTTGATGGTGCGCCGCGACCGGCTCTGGGTGAGCTGGGAAAGGCTTGAGGCGAAGCAGGCTCACGGCTTATGTGTTTGTCACTTTCTTTTTCATTTTAACCCACACCATGATCTTTTCCTGACCCTAACCAAGTGGTTTTTGTGCCTAAACCTAACCAGACCTTAACCACAGGGCATCATGATGATTTCGGAACGGACTTCGGAACAATGAGTTTAATATGGTCAGAACAATGGGATGTCGGACCAATGGGCAGTTCCCCTGGGGAGTGCCTCATCCAAGCACTTCTTTTATTGAGGTGCTTTGCATGGGTGTGTTTCTATTAAACGATACCTTGACACTGACGTTAGCTAGGCGGCACGGTGGTGTGGTGGTTAGCACTGTCGCCTCACAGCAAGAGGGCTCCCGGTTCGATCCCGGGTGTGGGAGCCCTTCTGTGTGGAGTTTGCATGTTCTCCCTGTGTCAGTGTGGGTTCTCTCCGGACACTCCGACTTCCTCCCACAGTCCAAAGACATGCAGATTGGGGACTAGGTTAATTGATAACTCTAAATTGTCCGTAGCTGTGAATGTGAGCGTGTGTCTATGTGTCAGCCCTGTGATAGTCTGGCGACCTGTCCAGGGTGTACCCTGCCTCTCATCCGACGTCAGTTGGGATAGGCTCCAGCCCCCCCGTGACCCTCAAAAGGATGAAGCGGTTAGAAGATGAATGAATGAATGACGTTAGCTAGGTGGCTAATGCAATGCTACATTAACAGAGGGTGGGCAGTTAACTTCAGCAAAGAGAATGGTGTTAAAAGCACAACACTGACCAGAAAGATTCAGCGTCCAACGGGCGATCTACTCCCAGAAATTAGCTTTTAAGTCTTTGTTGTGACAGTAGATAGTAGCCTAGCTGAAGAAGCGGCGGTGACGTCACTGCCGCTTCTTCAGCTAGGCTACTATCTACTGTCACAACAAAGACAGAAAAATAGGGCTGCCCCCTAACAGTCGACCAAACGTCAGTCGACCAGAAAGGTTATTAGTCGCTTAGTCACAGAAAAAAACACAGAAAAAAACAAAAACAAACAAACATGAAACTCTATCAGGAGCTGCCCCTTGTCAAAATAAATCCAAACCTATATGACTGGACCATGTGTGACTTTACTTTGAAAGTACAGACACAGGAAGTGTCCACGCTCAGCAGTCAGACAGGAGTCAGGTTAATTTCCAGGGCTGGTACCTGCGGTTATTCCACAGGCTAGTTAATAACATGTCGGGCAGGAAATCCAAAGTGTGGGATCATTTTGAGAAGGTGAAGGACGAACCCAAGGTGATATGTAAACTCATCTTCATTGGTCGACTACAAACATGACGTATCATCTGAAACATGGAAGTAGCTACATGCCCATTAGCCCACAGCGTCATTAACAGGCGGCTCGCTCAGTGTGTGACGTGCACTTGTAGATAAAATATAGGCCTATATTAATGAAGGTTCATTAGTACGGTTTGTATTTCTCTGTAATGTAGCACAGTGTTAACAATGTTACTGATACTATTCTTTCTCACACCTTCAACTCAAACCACCAAAATATATCATTTAATCATTACATTCATATCAGAAACATGCAGGAGACTAGTCCACTGATGGACCTGAATGATGACTGTTGGTCAACTAGGAAAATTCTTAGTTGTGGGGGCAGCCCTACAGACAAGCCGATTTTTTGGGAGCAGATCGGTCGGTGGACTCTGGATGTTGCTGGTGAGTGTTGTGCTTTTATCACTGTTAGCTTTGTAAGCTTGAAGTTAACTGTGTCAGCCGTCTGTTAATGTAGCGTTACACACGGCACGTTATTAAAAAAAGCGCTAGGGTGAAGAGTTCCCCAGCTTTTCTGCAAAAAGAAAAAAAAAAAAACGCCATGTGGACACGGGCCCTGAGAAAGAAGAATGAGTGCGTCTGAACTCATCACACAGACACACTGTGCATTTGTTTCATCTTACAGGACTCGGCTGTTGGCTGATTTCTACAGCATGAAGTGAACGCTGAAATGTGATTCTTTATGAGAGGGAGCCTCGCAGCACGAACCGCTCGCCTACATAACAGATGTGACTGTGTCTTGCTGAGCTGAAAGCAGTAATTATGACGTGTAATCACAGTCCTGGCCTGACATGAGAAGCATCTCATTATTCCTGCATGCAGAGTTGATTCTGATTACACTGATGATTATTATTACAGAGGTCTGAGGAGGAGAATGGATCCTCTGTGCCGCTGAAAACTGCAGTTTAATTCCTTTAAGTACTCAGCTTCTGTGTGGAGGGACTGTTGTGGATTTCAATGTTTAATGAATGAAAATCCTTCTTTTTCCTACAGCTGGTGTTAAATAATGAATCTGAACACAGAGTGCACGCAGCCACGTGTCGGCTTACTGAGTATGAATGATGTGTGAGTTTGTAGAGAAATATGAAAGTGCTGGACAAAGCTGCAGAGTTAGAGACGTATACCATCGACAGGAGATTTGAGAGAGCTCAGAATCTGTTTTGTGCCATTCTTGGGTGGTATCACAGGACATTCAGATATACAGATGTTTATCTTTCTATTAAACAAATACAGAGATGCTGTGTTGAGGATGTGTTGTATGTAGTGCACAACATGCGCCACCAGAGGTCAGTCTCTCCTGGTGGAACAGGCAGCTGAACTGACAAACATGGCGACTGTGAGTCGCGGGGAGCGTTACAGGACTGTAAGTAGCCGGTCAGCAGCAGCAGAGATTCTGATTTTCTGCTTGCCAACAGTTTTCGGAGCTCCCCAACAAAAGGCTCAGATGAGAGGCAAACTGGTGCTCCAGCATTTTGTGTAAACTCCATCCATTTTCATCCGCTTATCTGGGGCCAGGTCGCGGGGGCAACAGGCCAAGCAAAGCACCCCAGACATCCCTCTCCCTAGCAACCCTTTCCAGCTCCTCCTGGGGGACCCCAAGGTGTTTCCAGACCAAATGAGATATGTAATCTCTCCAGCATGTTCTGGGTCTGCCCCGGGGCCTCCTACCAGTGGGACGTGCCTGGAACACCTCCAACAGGAGGCGCCCAGGAGGATCCTGATCAGAAGCCTGAACCACCTCAAATGACCCCTTTTGACACAAAGGAGAAGCGGCTCCCTCTGGATGTCCGAGCTCCTCCCCCTATCTCTAAGGCTGACACCCCACAGAGGAAACTCATTTCCTTCTGAGATCTCTTTCATTCGGTCACTACCCAGAGCTCATGACCATAGGTGAGGGTTGGGACGTGGATGGACCAGTAAATCAAAAGCTTCGCCTTCTGGCTCAGCTCCTTCTTCACCACAACTGTCCAGGGCAGTGCCTGCACCTCTGCAGAAGCTGCACCGAACCACCGATCCATCTCACGCTCCATTCTGCCCTCACTCGTGAACAAAACCCCGAGGTACTTGAACTCCCTCGCTTGAGGCAGTAACTCTCTCCCAACCTGCACAGATGGCTTTTATCACTTAGTCATGTATCCTCTATCTTATTTGTTTATAATTTGCCGTTCACTATTGATCTGTCGTGCTGATGATGGCTCTTTAGCTGAAACCTGTCTGTGTCTTTATGTTTTTGTCCATATTAAAGAAGTGAATTCTCACTGGGGATTCCTTCTGGTGAAACAATTTGGGCACACAAATACCATCATATGCCGTTCACCTGGGTGAAATGCCAAGAAAGTATAGAGGTTTGAATAAATAGATACCGCCTGAGCCTATTTTGTGCTCTCTGAAATCTTTTGTCATCAGTAAACTTCCACACAGCGTGGTGTGGTGAGATGTGTGGGTGCAGAGTGTTGTGTAAGCCTGATCAGACCACAGTGGTGATGCTTCACACCTACAGACGGTTTTATTTGTCTGACCAGCTGACAAGAAGAAGAGTCTTCTTTTTCTTCATCTTCATAGACTCTACACTTTACTGCACTGCTCTGGAGTAACCCGATACTTTAGATATCATGTAAAAAAGTACTGGGTCTCCTTGAGTCGGCAGTGGATGAAGAAAAATCCTCCTCCTCCCTGACACGAAGCTAAATCTAGCTTCATGCTGTTATTAATAAGATCTGTTACAGAACACGGTCCACTCCAAACACACATTCATCACACTCTCCTGTGCGCAGGATGCAGAGTGGAAACAGAGAATAGATGTTTCTGCACCGGAGCCACTTATCACTGTTTATTCACCTCTTCAGATTGTTACTGCAGCGTGCTTTGGGATTGTTCTCCTATGTTTTTAATGTGTGGTATCTTCCTGAGATGAGTTCAGCGAGGAGAGCTGCATCCACAGAGCAGTGAACAGAAATGAGCCTGCATGCATACATGATTATATACTGTGTTTTTTCACCCATGAGGCCTCCCACCATGAATAACACAGCTACACTGCACCCATGGTACGGCTCCATGCATGCTGACAGACTAATTTTAGGTTTTAAAAGCACTTTTTTTTTGCCAGGAGTGGGTGATTAAAGAAATGTGGGTGGGTGAAGTTGAACTGTTATTTCACAGGAGTAGAAGGGGGCTGAATCTCAATTTAATATAAAGACAAAAAGCTGCTTTTAAGCTTCAAGATTTATAGATTTTCTATGATTTACGAAGTAGCCTGCAACGGGAGTTCAGAGACATCACTGTGCAGTATTCTCTGATTACTGAACCAGTACTGGGTCAGACCTGTGAAATGTGGTTGACGGAGCTCTCCATGCGGCGCAGCTGCGAGGCCTGGATGTCCAGCATCTGCAGCACGTTGTTGGCGAGCGTGTTGATGAGGTAGGCGACGCTGGCCAGAGACTGGGTGGTGTAGCTCTTCGTCTCCTCCAGCGCTCGTTCCTTGTCTGCCGACTGCGGGGAGAGAGGAGACAGATTCAGGACAGGAGTCACATCAGTGCCACCATTTTATGTTTGTATATACACCAGAGAAAAGAGTGGAGGCAGAACAGATTAACACATTAATACAAGGGACGAGCAGCTGCTATATTTATATAAAGCTTATTTATCATGTCATATTTATTTATCATCCACACTGGTAACCTGTTTGTGTCATTGTAAATGTTGTTAGTATTGCACTGCACCTTACTGTTAGCTACTTTTATAGTTAGTCTGATATTTGCTATACATGTGCTTCTTCTACTACCGTATGTTACTTTAGTCCTTGTAAACTGCGCACTTTGCACTCCTCTAACTTTGTATTGCAACTGCTGTGCTCTTATCTTCTCTCATCTTATTGTCCAGGCGGCCCGCCACGATTAAAACAACTGCCACCCAAATATATTTTCTATTTTGGAGCTGGACTGTTCGCTATTGGAATATAGTATCTTTCATTTGGTTATTTATAGCACGGCAGAGACAGAGCAGCAGAACGTTAGGTGCTTTGAAAGCATTCACTCGCAGCAGCTGCTCCTCTTATCCATTACTCTGATTAGATCAGAACAGACTGATTAATCAATTATCCACCCAAGAGTCACAACCTGCTGCTGGGGCACCTGGTGGTTTAGTGGATGGAGCAGGCGTCCTATATACGAAGGCAATGTCCTTGCCGCAACAGCCAAGGGTTCGATCGTAGCCTGTGGCCCCTTGCTGCATGTAATCTGCCCTTTCTCTCCCCCTTCACACTAGACTGTCCTATCTAATAAAGCCAAAAAAATAAAAAAAAAGTCAGTAATTTATTCAATGTTTTAATTCCACATTATAACTTTTGTGTAGTAGGCTAGGCTGCAGCACCCGCAATTGTATTTTCTCCACCAAAATGACAGACGTCAAATCAAATTATACATCAAGCATCTCTAGAATACCATGGACGAAATGCAATAATTAAAATTAAAACAATTTAGAGGTCAAATATTTTAATATGGTGGCTGCTAGGGCCATAACGGTATGTTTATTTGTGTCGAACCGTTCAGTACGCGACTTTCAGTTCGGCACGACCCTGTTCCGAATTATTGGGCGCAGGATATTATTTTATTTTATTTTGTTTTGTTTTAATTCAGTTTTTGCGAGCTGAACCATTTAAAATATCTAGTTCCCCGACGGACATAATTGAGTGATGGACCGAGTCCGACCGTAAATCTCCGCATTCACTTTGTGCAGCGCATTCTCGCATTTGGACAACTTGGCAAGTGAGCCTGACGAACCTGAAGACCCACCCGCAAACCTTAAGTCCTCCGTTCAGGAACACTTTGGTTTCAGGGTAAAATACGAAGATGGCAATAAACAAGTGGACAAGACAAAAGCAGTGTGCCGACACTGCAGAACAGCGGCCGTGTTTCCAAGTACATACCCGACCGCTGTTACAGCTGCACTGTACTTTTTTTTTTGAGTAAAATTGTTTAAATAGAAATTTATATTTATATTTTTTATTCAAAACGTGTTAAAAAAAACAGCAGGATTTTATTTTTTAAATTTTATATATTTCTATTTTCAATAAAGTACAAGATATTTAATAGTTGTCTATTTTTTTCATTACTGTACCGAAAAAAAAAACGAACTGTGACTTGTGTACCGTTACACCCCTAGTGGCTGCTGTTAAGTCATTTCTTTATTACTTAATCTTTATTTTTTGCTGTATTTCTTTGAGGCTTTATTCCCCTCACATTCTCCTCTAATATCTATCTTTTCTTTGTCTTTCATTCTCACGTCTCTCTACTCCTATTTCTTCAGCAGTAAAAAGCTAAAACTGTTTGTTTTTTCCAGATTCCATTGTGTTCTATTTCAATTTTTCTGAAGACTGTTTTATTATTCAAGCACATTTTGTCTTCAGATAAAGTGTCTAATCATGTGCGTGGATGAATAACATTTTAACAAATAAAAAAGAAAATTGAATAAATATAAATATAAACACAAGACTGCATTCTTGTTGAAGTGTTTCAATACAGTTTTAAATTTCATATTTCATCCTTTTGTAAAATAAAGTACACGACATCTGAGCTATATGTCGCTCTGCTCTAAATGTAGCTGTTAGTGTCTAATTCCTCAGTTTTTTGGATGACTGCAGGTCAAAGAAAAATGTCAATCTCATCCCAGCATCAAAGAATAAAGTCATTTCCCTCACAAATTAGTCAGATTCCTTCCTGTATAAGGGTCACTGGTCACATGTTTTACCTTCCTGTGTATAAAACCCAATTATTCTTACTTTCATACATGTATTTCTACTGTGTTAACACCTTCTTTTGAAAAGTAGATGTAGTCATATGTGTGTTGTTTCAATACATTTACAGGTGGTTTGACTACAGAGATGTGAGTGACGACTGGTTTGACACAGGAACATTAGCCGCTATCTCCCAACCACCAGAGAAGCAAAAGTGGACGTGATTCTATCAAGCTTTGCTAAGCAAGAAAAAGACGTTTTCTGTTCCTCGCATCTCTGCGGTCAAATCAGTGTTAAATTTGGGGACAGACACGAACAGAGCAGAGCGAGGTCTCAGAGAGTAGAGCAGATGAGCCTGATCAGCTGACTGATTAAATTTACTGTCCAGACTTATCTTTTTACACCCACTATGTGAAGGAGCTGAGCCTTCCACTAAAACATGTTACAATGCCTTAATCTTTATGAACAGTAACTGTTATAATATGACAGACAAATGGACGTCAACTCTACCGACCCTAATTACACCCTTCCACCTCTTTAATGTCGTAATGAAGATGGCAGACAGCATGATGTCAGAGTGAAGCTGTTAGCTAATGGATACAGATACAGAACGATAATGAATGGAAATGCTCAAATGTGCATCAACATGTGCAACCACGTGCGTGAGCACCTTTATGTGTGTGTGTGCAACATGTGTACTGTATGTGAGCAAATGACAGCAGGGACAGTACAGAGAGACACACTGATGTTAGTGTGTGTGTGCTGAAGCATGATGTAGGTCAGTGCAAACTCATTCATGCCCGAGGTTGACAAGAAACACACTGACACCAATGTGTGTGTCTCGCTTATACACACACACACACACACACACAAAGGTTTTGTGAATGCAGAGCTGTCAGGTTTTCTCTGAAGGAGCACTCGTCTCTTGTGTCAGTTTGACTTCTGATACAGGAACAACAGACTGTGACACAGTGACAGAACGATGATGATCGTTTACAGTGTGTAGTCTCAGCTGTGCGACATCCTGAAACACTACAACACCTCCGGCACCAGACACGGTGCAGTATGAAACATAACTGACGGTTATGCTAACAGGTCTTGATGAAGATCACTACCTGACTGGACAAAAAGGAATGAGAGTTTGTATCCTGCAGAAGGAAAAAGTGTTTACAACATCACGTGTGGAGAAACATCGTCTCTGCTGCAGCAGGGAAACCACCATTCTGCATGATACTGTATTGGTGCAGATCTTTAGACATGAAACAGGGTATTGTTACTTTCATCACCGTTCTGTAAAGCGATGAGGTACCATGGATGTATAAAGAAAACTGGATACAGTGTTGGAGGCGGGGCGGAAAGTTGTTCAGTGGTGCATGAAACCTAAAGAGTTTGACATCCTGGGTATGACATTACCTAGATCTTCTGCATCGTTGGGCCCATAAAACAAGTGCCCTACAGCCTTTTGCAAGCTGAGCAGCGCTCCACTAACTTGAATGAGGATAAAATGATTTGATCTTGCAACTCTTCTTGACTTACCAAATGTTATTGGACAGAATGGATTACATTCTGATAGTGAAACGCGTCACTTTGCAGGGGTTTTGACACTCAAAATAAATGTATCCAGCGATTTACATACGTCACTTTCCCGATTAAGTCGAGGGGAAAAGTCTTTTTGGGCCTCATGGCATCACGTGAAGGACCCTGACGTTACAATTACATTATCTGGCGACTACATAAATTGCCTTTGAAGTCCAGCGCACGTTCTGGAGACCTGTGAGCTACGTGTCATTTGACCAGTTTGTGTGCGCTAGAGGTTGGTAAAATAAGTCTCTGGCTAAAGGCTTGCTACGTATTCACACTATGCTCATTTTGCAAAGCTAATTATTAAATTATAGAAATCCTAAATACACCTAAATGCTTGTCATTATTGCAGATGAACATGAGTGTGTGCACCATCCAGCTGCTGCTGTGCACTCATTGTTGAGTTCTACCTTTTCAATCTCGTCAACTTTATCAATGACTTCCAGATATCTACTATGTGAATCTGTGAATTTAAAATCATTAAAGATTCGACTCTTTACTTCTGCCGCACTACATTTTGGAGACAAATATTCACTACACTTATTTAACAGCTTTAGTTACTTTGCAGATTGAAAAATATAATATATATTTAAGGAAGAAAACAAAAAAGAATATAAAGCCAATATATCAACATAATGTGTTTAATGTCTGAAACTGAGCAGAAAGAAGTGAATACTAACCAAGATTTTTTATTATTTTATCAATAGGGTTGCAGCAATATACAGGTTTTAAGGCATACTGTGATATAAAAGTTGATGGTTATCATACCGTGTACACGTGCTTATCTACAATACTGAAAAATAAATGCAACTGTACGGAGATTCTCCCCTTTATTTGAGTTATTTTCTGTAGGGAGACCTATTACACAAACTTCCATTCTGAATATGGTTTCAAGTTTAAATTATAGTAATAAAACATTTATTTAAACAAAAAATAACCCTTTCATTTTCATTCCTTTAAGGGTCGTCCTGGCTGATCCTGATAATAATAATAACTCTGCAATATCGTGATACTTTCTGAGACCATCATCGTACCGTGAAAATCTCACACTGTTGCAACCCTAGTTATCAATAAACTAAATATTTAACATAAATATTCCAATTCTTCGCACAGTGTTCACCAAAAACACTGCGATCAAAACAACCAAATCAAATGCAAATGAAACATAAAAAGCCCGAATAAATTATGTTTTATTAATTTAATAATAGTTGGCACAAAACATAGCAAAAAAAAACCCCAAAACAAAACAAAAAATGCAACTTTTCTGCAATTTTTTCGCAACAAATACGCCTAAAACATCGCAACTTTCATCGCAGTTTTTCAGAAAAGCTGCCGTGAAATCAGGCATTTAGGCCGTAACAATCCCGAAAAAAGCCTGCGAAATCCTGGAGGGTCCGATTTTGGATTCAACAGTCCCAATCATAAATCAGTCTATTAACTTTTTATCATTTATTTCTAGATTCCTTTAATCCACTGATCTCCTTGGCACATTTTTGATTTGTTTTCATTTTTTTACTCATATATTTATGTGTCTACATGTTACTGTATATCATGTTACAGTATGTGTGAAAGGCAAGCTGTGGTGGGATCAATAAAGTTGTCTGAATCTGAACAACCCATCGTTATATAAAGTCTCTAATATTAGCTCCACCTTTAGCAGCTCCAACGTTAGTGACGAACACATTACATCAATAATTATAATCCAATAACATGATACACATTATTCTGAAATGAGCCATTGTGCATGACTACATTTGCTTTTGGTACTTTAAGTATATTTTGATACTCAGTAAGAATTTAAACGCACGACTATACACTCATATATTAGATATGATCAATATATCCTTATTAACAGGCTATGTACCACAGTCTTTTAAGGTAGCTGTAATTAAACCTCTACTAAAAAAGCCCACCCTGGATCCAGAGGTGTTAGCCAACTATAGACCAATATCTAATCTTCCCTTTATGTCAAAGATCCTTGAGAAAGTAGTCGCAGACCAGCTGTGTGATTTTCTCCATGATAATAATTTATTTGAGGAATTTC
>NC_065512.1:5198372-5222870 GCF_006386435.1 Epinephelus moara | reverse complement strand
TGTATGCTGTAAAGCCCTGTGAGGCAAATTGTGATTTGTGATATTGGGCTTTATAAATAAAATTGAATTGAAAATTGACTATGACTTCTAACAGAGTATTTCAACACGATGTTGATACTACATTTAGTAAAGTAAAACATCTGTGTACTCTCCACCTCTAACATGTAGTATAACATCAGATACAGAGGGACTCTCGACACGCACAGGTGCAGAAACACCTGAACTAAAACTATAAATCTTTTCTTTCCCAGTTTAACGTCTCTTTCCTCCCCTCCCTCTCTTCATCACATCCTCCTCCTCATTACATCTCTTATTTTCTCCCTCTCCTCTCCGTCAGCCATCTGATGTCCTGTTAGCTGTGACCTAGTTGGAGGGCTGCCTCCTCTGGCCTGAGGACAGGGCAGAGCCACACACACACACACACACACACACACACACACACACACACACACACACACACTCATATTACTGCTGTTTTTTTTTAAATGTATGCGGTTGATGATGACTCAGATCAGATCTACATGAAATCAGATGCACGCTCTGATTCCTCTGACCTCTTTTTTAATGAAGACACACTGCGGGTCACATTCCTGCTGTTCGCTGTTTCTAAATTATCCTGAAAATATGAAACGAGCTGACAACATCAACATGGAGAGAGATTACAACTGCCTGAAGGTGTGGCGGCAAATCATACTCACAGATGAACACATTTCAACAAATGATGTTTGGAAAGAAAATACCCAGGTTTCTCTTTCTGTCTCCCTCATCTCTCTGTTTTGTAGGCTCTCTCAAATGTTTAGCATTTCAGTTACTGACAGTTAAATTCATCTTTGCTAGTGAATACATACTGTATGAGCTCACTGTTTTATCTTTCTGGCCTCAACGTTGGTGTCCTTCTGGAGACATGAAAAATTTGATCAGTCTAATATCTGCGTGGGTATTAAAAAGTAGTTTGTAACATAATTTTGGTTCCAACAGACACAGACAGCTAACATGCTGCAGGTCAATACTGTTTCTATCTATGATTTGAGCACGCTATGCTATCAACCCATCCATCCATTCATCTATTCATTTTCATGCGCTGACCTGAGGCCGGGTCGCAGAGGCCAAATAATCCAATATTTACAAAAACAGCACAGATTAGAGAAAGATCCAAACACTGAAAACAGACTTTCTTAACTAATTATCTCCCAACCCCTCACGTAACAAGTAACCAGCCACCAGCTTCAGAAGGTCGTGATCAGCCCATTAACTGGTCATTATTGGTTGTCAGATGGCTATCTCTAGTGACCATGCTAATCATGACGGGTACAAAGGAGGAAGTCACGTGACATAGTATTAAGGGTAACAAAGTCCTCTCAGGGAGGAGGTTTGGGTGGATGGATGGGGCAAACAAACACAGGACTTTCACCCAGGAGACCGCTGTTCATGTCCCATGTGACACCTTAAGTCAACGCTGAGGTAACACACTTAACATGCGTCAGGTTAAGTTGCATAACAGACATACTTATTTTAACCCAAAACCACAATCATCTCCTAAACCAATCATCAGCAGCCATTCATTTTCAACCACTTATCCGAGGCCGGGTCGCAGGCTGAACAAAGTACTCAAGACATCCCTTGACGCTTTCCAGAAACGCTTTCCAGCTCCTCCTAGGGGATACTGAGGCGTTCGAGATGTATAACTCCTCCAGTGTGTTCTGGGTCTGCCCCGGGGCCTCCTACTAGTGGGACAAACCTGGAACACCTCTAACAGGAGGCACCCAGGAGGATCCTGATCAGATGTTGAACCACTTCAACTGGCCACTTTTGACATGAAGGAGCAGCGGCTCTACTCCGAGCTCCCTCAGGATGTCTGAGCTCCTCCCCCCAGGCTGTGCCCAGACACCCCACAGAGGAAACTCATTTCAGCCACTTGTTTCCGAGATCTTATTCTTTCAGCCACTACCCAGAGCTCATGACCATGAGGACTTGGACGTAGATGGATCAGTAAATCTAAAGCTTTGCCTTTTGGCTCAGCTCCCTCTTCACCACAATGGTCCGGCGCAACACCACTCCAGGCCGCCTGTCCACCTCCCGCTCCATTTTACCGCTCACTCGTGACCAAGACCCCGAGATACTTGAACTCCCTCACTTGGGGTGTAGCAACTCTCTCCCAACACAGTGGGGCAACCCATCATTTTCTGGCAGAGAACCATGGACTCAGACTTGGAGATGCTCTCATCCCCACCTCAACCTGGTGTATATCTGCAATCCATTTTTGTAACTACAAACTTTTGATGTTTACTTGTGCAAATCTTTATGTGCTCACACACTGGAACTGATTTGTGCAAATCTTTTTCATTTGCTGACAAAATCAAATCTATTTGTTCATATTTTTTTTTTACACATTCAATAGCTGATCAAAACATTTTTCCACGTTCACACATTTGACAGTATTTATACAAAATGTTTTCACACATTGAGATGTGGTGATGCACAGTTACAAGACTTTTGACCCAGTTTTGTTTCCATACAAACAGACCTGAGTGTGTGTGTGTGTGTGTGTGTGTGTGTGTGTGTGTGTGTGTGTGTGTGTGTGTGGCATCTACATCTGCAAATTACAGACATGTCAGTCACACAGCCTCTGCTTACAGCCCATGCATGGCAGTGTGTGACAGAGGGGAATCTGTGTGTGTGTGTGTTACAGCACGGTACACCTCATAAGTGCCTCTCTCTTTGGCTTTGAACCGGATCCAACAAGTCCCTGAACCACTCATCTAAAACACACACACACACACACACACACACACACACACACACACACACACACACACAGGTCTGTTTGTACCTTCTCTCAGCAGCTTGCCTTTACCTTACAAGGACAGGTCCCTCATGTTCTACAGAAGGTGTTTAAACCTCTGACACAGATGAAGTATTCTACATTTTATCACATTAATACTGCTTCATATAACAGCTAACTTTCTTAATTAATTTAAATACATAAAAGAAGAAGTCCGGTATTTTGCACTTGGAGCCCCATTTCTGGGTTGTTTATGATGAAATAGAGTGGTTAAGACCAAAATAGTGACGACTGCTCATTTTCGGAGAATTTGGCTTTCCCCTGCCTGCCTTAACACTGCTGCCTATGGCCATGTGTGAACCTGTCCTAAAACCACCCTAAACGTTCGTTTTCAAAGCCATGAAACTCACCGAGTGGTCAGTGGTGTTCGTTGATGGTCTGACATAAATATCGTAACAAACTGTGGTTTCCATCCGTGTTTTAGCTCTTCATCTCGACTGTGGAACTATTTTTTCAGCTGCCTCACACCCATGTGTAAACTTCCGCTTGATCGTTCGTTTGACCCTGAAGCGTTGTTCACTCCAGCCCACTTGATGGCGATAATGCTCCTTTACGTGGGTGTTGCCAACTGGCAGGAAACCGTTGCAATGTAATGGGACACAGAGAAGAAGCAGAAGAAGAAGGAGGGCGTTGTGTTCAAAGGCATCGTACTGCGAAGGTTGTTCACAAGTGAGTAATCCATTGTGCAGGTGTTTAAACTTATTACAAAACTTTGTCGTTCGTTCTTGTTCTTCCTCCAGGAGCGCACACAGCACTGTCGAGCCGGCACTTTCGCTGAGCTAAAAGACTACAATGACTACAACCTTGTCGTAAACAACCTCCTTTCCGTTTCCGGTGGCAGATTACTACCAACGGACAATGAGGCTTCTATAGAAAACCAATGGATTAGACAAAATGTCAAATAAATCATCACGGAAACCACAGTTTGCTACGATTTTTATGTCAGAACATCAACGAACACCACTGACCACTCGGTGAGTTTCACGGCTTTGAAAACGAACGTTTAGGGTTCACACAGGTTCACACATGGCCATAGGCAGCAGTGTTAAGGCAGGCAGGGGAAAGCCAAATTCTCTGAAAATGAGCAGTCATCACTATTTTGGTCTTAACCCCTCTATTTCATCATAAACAACCCAGAAGTGGGACTCAAAGTGCAAAATACTGGACTTCTCCTTTAAATAGAACTGAGCTGCCAAACCATAGGGTTTTTTTTGTGCACTTTTTTTGACTGCAAACTTTTGATGTGTAACATGCAATCCACCAGACCGACCATATCAAAAATCAACCCAACTATAAAGGGCAAATCTGCCTGAACCATGTTGACTCTTTGCATTTTATCTCTTTCTAGAGCCGCCATTTTGCACCAGTGCTCTACAGTCACATCCACTGAAGACAAGGAAACACAAAGACCTCTAAAGCCCAGTTCAGACCAAAGATTTGCGACGAGGTGAGCTGAAACAGGCACAATAATGTAAGTAAGCAGCACCAATGTCTGAAACCAGCACACTGTGAGGACGGAAACAGACGGCTCAGTGGGGACGGAGCACCTGCTGCAGCGCGGTCGTTTTGACTTGACCAGCGGACTTCACTAGCTGATTAGCTGTTGAAACAGGTGACGTGCTTTACGTTCTAAAACCAGCCGCCGTTGATTTGACCAGCTGAGCTGCAGGTGACACCATCGTGCAACTTTTCTCTGCAACGTTTTAAAACGGTTTTGTCTCGTTGCAAATCTTTGGTCTGAACTGGGCTTAAGAGACGCCCAAATTTTGCCATAAACCAACATGAGTGTCTCAGTGACCTGATTGAAGCCACACCTCTAGGTTTGGTAAATCCATTACTCAGACTGGCTGTCATCTGCAGCCTCTCCCCTTTAGTGCAACCATGGGAATATATCAAAACTGAAATTACGACTCTATAAATGACCAAATTTAAGTCACATGAGGGTGTTTGGTGATTTTATTCCTTCAAACAGGACGTTAACTGGTCAAGTCATCTTTATTTATGCAGCTTAATGTGACAAATAACAAATTTATCTCAGAGGGCTTCAAAGTGTGTCCACCCTCTGTCCTCAGATCCTCATTTTAGATCAGGAAAACCCGTGGAAAAAACTCTAACAGGAAAAAAATGGAAGAAGGCTCAGGAGGAGCAACAGAGGAAGGATCTCTTTTAAGGACGGACAGACAGGAAATAGACTGAGATAGTAAAGTTACACTACAGACTACCAGGATGTCTGTGTAACTGACTCATTGTTTCAGAGCTGTTCTTTGGTCCTTGTTTAAAAGTATTCTGGGAGGTGTCGTAGATGTAGGCGAGGCAGGTAGTGTGAAAGTGCTCTGGTGCTAAATAACTGCAGGAGTGAGCAAACATAAAACAAACTGTGAACATTAAAACTGAGTTCTTCTCCTTTTAAACTGTGAAATCATCATGTGACCTGCTCTCCGGTCTCAAACTGCCAAGCGTTGGAGAAACAAACCCGTCTTTCCAAACTCTCAGCTTGTGTCGCCCCCGCAGGAGCTGTTCCTGGCAGCGACACTGAAGGTGGAGGCTGATACTCCTTCAACTGGAAAACCAATCACCATGGTTTCTAACCCCAAACACACACACGACCAGCGTCCACATCCAGCCTCCTGCAGTGTACCATGTGTTTTCAATGAGCAGCAGGAGGTCGAGTTACATTATGACTACCTCTGCTCACAGCTAACTAGTACCAGCTGTGGAGGACCCAGAGAGGGTCTGAAATGGGTCTGCACATGCTCAGTAGAGGCCAGCTCAGGGGCTTCACTGAGGAGTATGCACTAATGTTTATGAAAGTGAATGTTGATTAATGGATGCAGAGTTTTGGTTTGTCTTCCTGCTTCAGTTCCCTCAGTTTCACATCATGGCAGCTTTGATCACATGTTGCCAACAAGCAGTAACGCAGCATGTGTACGGCCCTGTAGGCCATCAAAAATGTACTTTGGCTATTAAATTTAGGGGCCTGGTGGCCTGTGGGGCCAGTGCTTAAAGTATTCCTGTCTATCCCTGTTTTAGCCTGTTTTTCTCTCGCCAAAATTAGCCTTAGCATTATCAAAGCTAACCATACCTGTTATGCACAGTGCTAACCAAGCTAGCAGCTAGCATTAGGGTTAGCTTCACCGTCTTCACCCAATCCATGAAAATATGCCTCGATCAGTCCAAATACCAATCTTTAGGTTCAGTCCAGCTCACATTTTTGTTTTACACATTGTGCAAAAACAAAAATTCTGATTACTTTTTTAATTTTTAATATTACAAATACAAATTACATTTTGGTAGCCTATTAGAGTAATAAAATCAACCCCTTTTTCAGTCCACCGGCTGCAATTTGCTGCAATAAAAATGACTGAAGTGAGAAAACAAACTTAATCGTAATATATATTACGAGGGGTGGGAATCATCAGAGGACCCACGAGACAATTTTATGGCAATATTACTGTAAATATACTGTGATTTGCTGAGTATTACGATAAAATATATATTTTGATATATATTGCGATTTGTTCCCTTTTTTTCCAACTGCAAATTATTTCCCCAATGGAATGTCTGAGTTGGTGAAAAAACATCGTAATAGAGTCACATACCTGGGTTCACGTGTTTTTAGCATGTAACAAAAGCCTTCATTTTCAACAACGCTGTATGGACGCAGACCTTTGCACATGAAGTTGTTGATGAACTGTGGTATTTTCTTTGCTCTCTCACAGTTGGATAGTAGTTTTGTCGAGCTAAGTGTGTCCAGGGTTTAGTGTTAGCTTGGCCGTCAGCGGCTAACGCTATTTATGTGAGGTGAGCCCTCATGGTCGTATTTTATTCTCATATGACTGCTTGTAAATTTTGCGTCATATCCGAGTCCTCCTTTCCTTCTGTGTTAAAAAAGTCAAGCTATAATTTAAACATCAATGGCGCATTTCTGGTTCCTCCGGTGCCCCCATATTTGTTTTGATGAACTTCCTGCCAAATGCCGCTGACTGACACCTCTGCTGACCTCACCAGGAAAAAAACGCCATCAGCACCATCTAGTGGACCAAAAAAGCAACTGATTTTATTATTCTAGCACCAAAAACTGTATTTAAGTGTGCAAAGTAGTGTTGTCCTAGCACCAAAAACTGTATTTAAGTGTGCAAAGTAGTGTTGTCACGATACCAAAATCTTTGTTTCGGTACCGATACCAATATGAATTTCGATACTTTTCGGTACTTTTTCCTAAGGAAAAGTCCTTTTGGATACAAACCTTTAGAACAATAAATAGTAAGGGTGTAACAGTACCAAAAAAAAATCATGGTTCGGTAAGTACCTCGGTACGGATGTCATGGTTTGGTTGCTCAAATGTTTCACCAAGTTGGTGTTGTCTCGTGTTGTCTCCCTTTGCAAGGCAGACTTTCTCTTGCCTTTTTTCACGTGCGCCAGCTGCGAATGTTGATACAGGTGTTGTCATACACACCACTTGTGCAATCTGTGCTCCAATAGGAACAAGAAAGGCGTTTGTGTGCATAATTGAGTAAAATAAATTAATGAACTGAATCAATTTCAAAGTACCGGTATTTTCCAAATGTAGTATAGTACCGGTTGGAATACTCTAGTACCGCGGTACTATTTTAGTACCGGTATACCGTGCAACACTACTTGGCGTCTGTGTATTAAAATTCATTTTAAAATGAATATGAACATTATTCTTATTGACAGTATAACGATGAGCGGCTGAGACAGATTTAATCCCTACAGTGTCTGATAGCCCAGGAGGGGGCCACACAGGGCCAAACAGGACTTAACATGGGTCAACCCTAAATCCAAATATTTAGCCCATAAAACAAGATCAGCAGCTCAACTGTTGGATTATGTAACAGCTCACATCATCTGCTGGCAGTGGGAATGTAGGCCATCCAGTGGGCACCGAGCTAGGCCCCATTAGGACGTGTCATATGAACAGGCTAATGAAGTGGAAAAGAGTCTTTTTATTCACAAAGACGTGGCACTCAGAGGACAACGCTACTGGTCACAGAGACAGAGAGGAGTGTTAGGAGTTATTCCAGTGAAAGAAAAGGAAGGAAGGGTGAAAGGGCACGAGGGAGGAAGAGACAGAGAAAGGAAGGAAGAGGGGGAAACTTTGAAAAGGAGAATTTGAAAAAGGAAAGTGAGACAGTCACAGAGAAAATGAGGTCAAAATAAAGAAAAACGTAAAGGGTGAAATGATGAAAGAATAAAGGAAACAAAGAAAATATGGATAAAAGATTCTTTAATTATTAAATATTTATCTATGGGTATGTAAACCTTAGAGAAGACAGACTATACGCAGCTCGTCCTGTTGATTGACGGCCGCAGGAATGTGATGAGGATGAAATCTGGCGATGAACAGGTGTGTAATAAAGCCAACTGAGGAAGAACAGTTGTCCATAACAGCTTTGCCAGCCCACACACACACACACACACACACACACACACACACACACGTCTCCACTAAACAAACACAGAGAAACATGTCAGCCCAGTAATCTGATATCTAACCAGCTCAGAATGTAAATAAGAAATGGCCCATATTTCTCTGGATGTAAAAGACGAGCAGATCTGAAACGATTAGTTGATCAATAGATTAATCTGAAAAGATTTTGATAGACGATCATTTAAGTCATTTTTCAAGCAATCATGCTGCTGAATATCACCTGGTTTGCTGCATTTCCTTGTCCACTATAATAATAAAGTAAATATCTTTGGGTTTAGGACTGCTTATCGGACAAAAAATGCAACTTAAAGACGTCATCTTGGACTCAATTTCACTATTTTCATGTATATTTTGGACTAACTGATAAATTGATTAATCCAGCTTGGTTACTGTGGAGCTCATGGTTGCCATCAAGGCAATGTACAAATAGAGCCGTTACGAAGTCCCTTCTTTATGTCTCCTTTGCATTTTTTCTTCGGCTGTAAAAATAGTGCGTTAGTTCTGATCAATTAATCACTGGAACTGTTGATAGGAGCACCGTTCTCTGCAGTTTCTGCAGTAAGGACTTTATGTACCATCGGAGAACTTCAAGCCTGAAATACACACAAAGTATTTAGCAGCGAAACTGGAGGTCCGAGCTAGCACAGCCTCTGATGCTAGCGCTAGCAGTCAGCCTCGTCAGGCCACACTCGACCAGGTGTTCAGACACAAACTGAGTCAGCCTACCTGTGACCGACTAACTTACTCCTTTACAAAATGGACTGCAGAGTAGTTTGGGTGGTAGAGGACGGGGGGACAACTGTGTCCAAAATACAGCAGCTTTACTACGACACATCTGACAAAATTTATTTGAATTAAAAAACATTTTGAAGCGCCTTCCTCTCCAACGCCGTGATTACAAACCAAAACAAAGAAGATACACTGGCGAAAGCATGCACAGATAACTTTGTCTGGATGGACAACGAGGTGGAGTTGCTACAGTAACAGATCTACACTTCACTTCAAATCAACAGGGTGAGCAGCACAAACAGAGCTCAGCATTGTTGTTGTGACGGTCGGCATGCCTAGTGACTGGAACCGTAATGCGCATGTGTGAAAAGTCTCCGTTTTCAGAGGAACTGCATATTGCACGTTTATATGACAACGGAGACGCTGCCGTTTCCAAAACGTTGCACTCTGGAACCCGTTTTCAAATCGTT
The DNA here is from genome assembly GCF_006386435.1 of Epinephelus moara. Classification (NCBI taxonomy): domain Eukaryota; kingdom Metazoa; phylum Chordata; class Actinopteri; order Perciformes; family Serranidae; genus Epinephelus; species Epinephelus moara. Next base: position 5,213,377 of record NC_065512.1, on the reverse strand, counting down.
GCGTTTTCAGGCACCCAAAACGCCGCTGTCGTGTAAACGATAGGCCAAAACGCAACTAAAGTTTACCGTTTTCAGTTGAAATCGTTGTCGTCTAAATGGGGCCTAAGACAACAGCGTCGGTCTCTAGTTCGACATAAAACATATGCATCGGTTTTATAAACAATAACAATGGCATTACCAAGGCAATAACAATCTGCTCGGAGGGTAAGGAGCACCCGGACCTCAATTTGTGGACATTTTCGGCTACTATTCTTCTTTGAGTTAGCTGCTGACTGCTAACAGCTACCTTTAAAATCTCTCACAGTGGGTCACACGCATAACACGTCATCAAAATGCCACACCCGTGTTGCTCATGATCCTGTCCTGCTGGCTGTCACTTTTATACAGACATAAGTTTGATGCTGTTACTACAGATTCCAGCTTCATGGTGAGAGAACTCTGTCCCCGATGCCATGATTGTACCGTTTATACATAACAGTGAATCAGAATAACGGCGTAAAAAATCCACCTTGAAGGTGCAGTATGAAAGGGGCTAGGGACTTTACATATTTGTGTATTTGTTTATGTATTTGGATTAGCTTTTACTGGCACAGCAGCTACTCTCGCTCTCTCAGGAGCACTAAAAAATTCATCTACAACAATTTAAATAGTCAATTAATTATTTAATTGACTTATAAAGCAAACAAGCCAGAAATTAACTGTCTTGATTCAATAATGTTAATATTTGCTGTTTTTCTGCTCTTAAATCACTTTAAATAAACTATCTTTATACTACCATTACTGGTCAGAAACTGTGATGGGCATTTTTTCACTGTTTTCTGATATTTACTAGACTAAATAATTGATTGATAATTCTAAATAATGTTATGTTATGTAACCTTTATTTAAACTCGTGAGTTTAAATAATGATGCAAATATGTATAATACCATTAAACCATGTAACAACATGAGCACATTACATAACGCGGGTGGTAAAACATTATGATTAAACGTTTTTAATTCATCAGTATTTTTATTTTGTATTCAAATGTACTCTTGGTTACATCCCACACAGCCATTTTCTCATATCATTACACTGCCAAATGAAACTGTTTGGCATCATTGCACATCCATTCTGCTTCAGTAAACTTGAATTTTCTTATAAGATTTTTTAGCTTTTCTAAAGCTGGGAACACACTTTATTTAGTTATGGCTATTTTTAATTAACAGTAATGTAATCGTTTATATTTTCCTCTTCACAGACATCTATACCACTACAGTAACTGGTCTGAAACTGGACCAGTTTCAGACAACAAATTTGTGTTTCTAAACTTGTAAAATGAAATTCTTTATTCAACCTGTCTATATTTAATAAAAATCAAAATTCTATGTTATTATTACAATAACACCATGTTAAAAGAGTATTAATTTAACAGTAAAGTTCAGTTTTAACTGGGCCATCCTCTTCTGTTGATGGTGCACACTCCTATTTTCATTTTCAGTGCATCACTACTGTAGTTTTGCTCGATGGGAGAAACGTCACACCAGACTCCCATTGAAATATCCCCATTTAAAGATTCCCTGCTTGTCTACAGATGCTACACACATTGTAGAATATGCTTTAAGACGTTTTTAGACTAAACAACAGTCGCTCTTTGATTCGGCATACATGTAATAAACCAATTCAAAGCATAAATATGTAAAATGTCAACTTTAATAACTAAATAACTCGCTCTCATATGACATTCTGAAAGTCACGTTACACAGTTATAAAAGTTTAATTTCCACAAAAAGAGACGTGTTTTTTGGAATATTAAGAAGCCGAATTAACTTTAAGGTCCCAGCTGTTCGGTTTTATAACAGGTCATTTTAAACTCTGAATTCATTGTGACTTTTTATCTTTCATAATAAAGCCATGGGTCACATAACGGAGCCTGGTGCTGTCACTCCATCACTCCCCTCTCCAAACCGCCCACTCCCTGCTGCTGTGCCTGTTTTATAACTTAAATAAACACCTGGTGAACAAACACCGACAGGTACCTGGACATAGTTGCTCTCGCAGTACTCCGCTACTCTCTCCAGGTTAGTGTAACTGTCCAGTAAAGCTCTCCGTCCCGCAGGAATTTCTTCCTCCAGCAGCATTTGTAGCTCCGCCATCTTTACATGCTTCTACTACTAACGGCTGCGGCGCGCGCTCACTGGATGGATCCCGCTGCCTTCATGGAATGTGGGAAAAATCACAACACCGGGCGAGAAAAGATGGAAAAGTGGGAATTTTGTTTCTCACTCCAGCCTCTGAGAGCGGAAATTAAACCGAGGCATGCTGATTGACAAATAACATCGATCCTGACAGTGATATCTGACAATAACAGGAAAAATTTGAACAGATAAATATGAGAAAGTAGTCTAATTATTACGATCTACTCAACTCCATCAGTTTAATGAAGCGTTCAGGTGCACCTCGTCAACAGAAAAACTACTACAGGATGTAATTGAGACAAACTTGATGAATTATTAAGATCTTTTACTTGAGTATAAAGTAACAATACCACAGTGTAAAAATACTTAATTACAAGTCCTGCATTCAAACCTAAATAAAAGTATATAAAGGCTTACAAAATATTTTGCATTAAAGTTTAAAAATAAATGTATTTTATTTTTATTTTTTTATTTTTTATTTACTGAAAAATAAAATAAATAAAATTGTCCAAATGAATTTGATCATTTTAATAAAAAAAAACATATGTATTATTATTATTATTATTATTATTATTATATTACTATTATCATAGTTAGATAAAATAAAATAAACTACATTTTCAAATTTTATTTTATTTCATTTTATTGAAATAAAAATTAAATTATCAAAAGTGGCAAAATTAGTTTTTTTAATGCAAAAAAATAACCAAATTGGGACTTTTTTTAATTTTGTATTTCAATGAGAAATAATATGAACAAAATTGTAAAAAAAAAAAATGGTTCTTTTTAATTTAAATGAAAAAAAAATTAATTTAAATGAAAAATATATATTTTTTTTATTTAAATGCATTCATTGAATATATTTTATTGTTTTTATTTAAATAAAAATATTACTAATATTACCAAAATTGTCGCAATTTATTTTATATTTAGATTAAAAAAAATCACATCAACTAAATCGCCAATTTATTTGTTTTTTTTTTTTTTTTAAAAAGTTTTTAAATATTTGTTTAAATAAAAAAGGAAAATAAACAGAATTGGTTGATGTGATATTTTTCATTAGATAAAATTTAAAATAAACAAAAGTGTCAAAATTTGTTTATTTTAAAGTACTGTATAAATCATCTGCTGTAATATGCAGACTCACTAAAAGGTGTTTGAGATAAATCCTCCTCTTGAAACTCTTCCAACACCTGAATTTATCTCAAACAGGTGTCCTGCAGCAGGTCTGTCTCCCTGCAGAGTCACAAGTCCTCTGAGCCAAACTGAACATATGTTACATGACTGCAGAGTTTCTGGGTTTAACAGATTCCTGCCGACAACACGCCTCCACTCCTCATTTTATATTTCATTAAATATGGGAAATAAATTCTGCCTCTTTCTCCAGTCTAACTTCAAACCGTGGGAGCTCATGATGCTGCATAAGTTCTGTATCCATGTGATGTGTTTGTTGGAGCAGCAGCGCCACCCTGTGGTGAGAAACACCACACAACACACAGCTGATACTGTACATAATATTGTTTATCTTTATTTACAAAATCACACTTAGGAATACAAAGTGCTAAATAACGTACAAAATATACATTGAAGGGGCAGGATAGCTGGTTTGAGTCAGACAGACAGACAGACAGACAGACAGGAAGAGGTTTTTCAGGCAGGTATGTCCAGATTCTCGTCTCCTCTCGGGAATCCCTCCACCTCCATTGTCATCAAAAACTCTGCAGAGACAAAACCAACACATTTCACTAAAAGCACAAAACCTTCAGTGTTTTCTCAGTTTCACAAAACACCCTCAGACCATAAATAACTTTGATTCCTCCTTTTTATGAATATTATTATATAATTATTTTGATTTTGTTTGTGAAAGTTATTTACCCACTTTTGTTTGTATTTTTATTTCTCTGTAAATCCATTTTGTCAACCTGTTTAAAATCAGCTCCGTACATTTGACTTGACTTGAGAGATGTTATACTCACATCATCATCAGAAGTATTCCAGAGCGCCGTTTACTCTGCTGATATTACTTTCTATGTTTACAGCACCTCGTGTTTAAGCTGCTATCCAAATCTTAAATTTGCTTTGAGTGAGTTAAACACGTCCTGGGTAGTTTCACCAGCCACCTCCCATCAGTAACCAGAGATTTAATATAATTAGCATAATGAAGAAGAAACACATACGGAAATGTTTAAAAGAAAACAACTCAGAAATAAATACATTTAGGGGAATAAATAGAGGAGGAAAAACAAAGGGGATATAATCACTGAATGATGATGTAAATACACTTAAAAATGTATCAATACATTTCAAGATAAATTTAAAATAAATAAGTAAATGCAAAAATAATAAATACATTTAAAAACATTTAAATTAAATTTAAAAAATTTATTTAAATATAAAAAATAGAATTACAATTAAATTTAAATTACAAAATAGAATTGAAATTAAAGTTAAACAAATAAACTTTAGAAATTTAAATTAAATTAAAAAAATTTCAAGAAAATTAAAAATAAAATTAGAATAAAAAAATACATTTAAATCTAAAAAATGTATACATAAAAATAGAATTAAAATTAAATTTATATAAAAAAAATAAAAATACAAATAATAAAAAGGGGAAATGAATTGGGCAAGTAAAAAAAATAGAATTAAAATTAGATTTACATAAAAAAAAAATAAAAAAAATAAAAGGGAAAATTAATTAGGCATGTAAATAAATAGGGGAATTAACATAAACGCACATAATAGGAATAAATTGATACCAACAAATCAATTTATATCACATTACAGGGGACATGTGCCCCTCAATATTTAGAACAAATGCATCCCCCTCAAATAAATACAATAAAGGACAGAGGACTTTAATTTCAACAAAATTAAAGATATTTCCACTGTAAACTGATACAGAAAAGGCAAAACTGATGCAAAATGATTAACAAGAATGCAAAAACTTAAGTGTTTGACCGTCAAAATTTAATGTTGAGGACCCCAAACCCCAGTTACATATGTGTTCCTCCTCATCAAACCTACGCCCTTGATTTTTAACATTTAATGGTATTAATTAATTTTAGAGTCATTTCTTCCTTTAGTTTTGATTTTCTCCACCCACCTTCTGTGTAGTCGATGTCGGGTCGGGTGGAGACAACGGCCCAGGCCAGGCCCACCAGCAGCGCCACCACCAGGTTCACTACGATCCACGGCCGCAGGATCTGCTGCTCCGACCCTGGAGGCCTGAAGGAGGTGAAGGTGAGTACGACACAATAGAACACAATAGAACACAGTAGAACACAGTAGAATAAAACCTCAGCTCTCACCACAGCGTCTCATTGGCTGTTGGGTAGAGGTGGATACGATCGCTGGTCATTTGCTGACTGAGGGACAGGATCAGGGCTATGAAGTATACTGAAGACAGAGAGACCACAACCATCATCATCATCATCATTATCATCATCATCATCATCATCATCATCATCATCATCATCATCATCATCTTTGTCCTGACTCACAGAAAGAAGCGAGAGCAGCAGGATCCAGAGTGAGGAATCCTCTCAGAGCCATGGAGGCTTTGGCCAGGTTCACCCTGCAGGGGGCACCAAACACAAAAACTGTCAGTCAACACTGATGAATGAATGAATGAATGAATAATTTGATAATTTTAAGAAAATAAAAATACATGAAATTTAAGAGGCCTTTACATTGAGTCCAGCACTCCACTGACTCAGTGAGCTTTAATGTTGTAGTTCAAAGTTCTGTCCATTTAGAGGTGGTGAAATTTTAATGTTTTGCCTTTTATTTTATTTCCTGTTGGCTTTGCAGACAGACAGCAGGGTAGCCACCTTAGCATCTGGAAACACAGCGCCCACTGTCCAAACTCTGTCTCCATTAGTTCCTTTGCTGCAGAACTGAGTCCTCTTTCATATGAACTGACAGAAGAACACAAAAAGAACTGAGTCCCTTTTCTGTCGGTCCACTTTTTGGTGCACTTTGAGAGGACTGAGTTTGGTTTGTTTAAAAATGACTATATGTGAAAACACCAGGCCCAAAATTGAGCCACTTACTCAAGGGGGTGAGCTGGGGGTAGACCGGAGGGTGGGCACAATGTCTCCACAGCAACACTATTGGGTTGGGACGGCGTTAGTAACGTTTTTTACCAAATGAGCAAACTTCTTGCACGTGATTGTTGTTACAGAGTTATATTTGTTGTGATTTATGAGCCTTGGTTTCATGTTTTTATCCACAGACCTGTCGAACGCAGACACAGTGCTGATGGCCAGCAGCAGGTAGAGCAGAGACTGAGCTGGGTAGGCCAGAGGGTGGTACTGCTGCAGCAGGTTGGGCAGCGTGGTCATCTGCTCGCCCGCCAGTATGTACACAACAATGATGTTCCACACGGCGTAACCAGCCAGGAACCCGTGAGAGAAGAGACCAATCACCCTGCACACACCACAGGACAACATGGAGGGGAGGAGTTATCGTATGAGAGGGGTCCTCACAACGTGGTACAGGGTCATGGTCCTCATATATGCAGTAAAACATGTATGTGTTTGTGCAGACCTGAAGCCACTGTGGACCTTCATAGCCACATCTCTGGTGGTCCAGAGCTGTCGGGGGTCCATGTAGTCCTCCATCAGCTCTGAGTGTCGGAGCTGCTCAACTCGCTCTGCCTGGTGGAAACGCCCTGTGCGCACACACACAAACACACACACACACACACACACACACACACACACACAGAAGAAAGGCAAATACTTGTGTGTGTGTTTTGTGTGTGTGTTTTCAGTGTCAGCCTCGTCTTTCACACTCACTGTTCCTCTCCACGAAGACTTTGCCGACTGGCTGGCTGTGTCCGTGTGGAGCAGAGAACAGGGAATGCTGGGGGATTGGCGACGGAGCGTCTGTGATGATATCATCGTCTTCAGCTCCGAGATCATTGCTGTGGTGTTCTGCCGTCCTCGCCTTCCTGACGTGATATAAGAGAGACGGTTCTCACTGTGTAGGTGAAGACTGAAACATCTCAATAACTGTTGGAGTGTGATTAACTGTGGTTCGTCGTTCATGCTCAGGTCGACATTTTAATGTGTCTGTACTTTGGTTTTTAAAATCTTTACTTTGTTCTCACCTCTTCTTTTTTGTCTTTCTGGTTACAACAACATTCGTTTCCTCTCCGCCTGCGTCCGGCTCGGCCATGTTACCGTTTGGCACATCTGCGTGCTCTGTTTCCTGATCTGAACGAAACAAACCATTGGGTTATTATAAATATACAACGCAGTGTCAACACTTTGATAAAACACTGTCTCTTAGACATTGGTGATTAAAAGCTGCTGGAGAAACTTTTTTTTTTTTTTTTTTACATTTTTATTGTAATTATTTTTTTTATTTAAAACAAATTGTAAGTATTTTTATTTTATTTTATTCTATTTATTTGTCTTGTGTATGCATTTTGGAAAAACTTTTTAAAATTATTTTTAAATATTTTTATTTATACATATATGTTTATTCATTTATTCTTTTTGCATTTTAAATATATTTTTTTACTTTACTTTTAATTTGTCTTGTTAATTTGCGGGAGAAACATTTTTATTTTTTTATACAGTTACATTTATTTATCTATTCATTCTCTCTTTAATGTCTATTCGTTTTATAGTTTATTTGTCTTGTCTTATATGTGTGTATTGATATAATTATTTATTGTTTATTTTTCTTGAAAATCTAATAAATAAAGTGTAAAAAATAAAAAATAAAACACTAATGGACAGTCAGTGCTACACATAAGAAAGTGTAAAAAACCCACTATCTCATTGACATTGGTGATTACTATCTGCAGGAGAAATGTTTTTATTATTTTTACATATTTTATTTGTTTATATATTCATCAAAATTTTTATTTAAGTTTTATTAAAACATTTTTAATGTATTTTTACCTTATTTTTTATTTGTCTTGTGTCTTTCTGGGAATTTAATTTTGAATAAAGTGTCAAAAAATACCACCACTCTCACCCAATGTCTCTTGGACGTTTGTGAATATTATTTTTATTACATACATACATTTTTATTTATTTATTTAGTTACATAATTATTTGTATGTATTTTAGATCATTTTATTATTTGTCTTGTCTAATGTTTGTGTTTTGATATGGTTTCTTGAAAATCTGATCAATTAAGTCTAAAAAATAAAAATAAACACTGCCTCTAGTGGACAGTTGGTGCTACACATGAGCAGTGTTGTTACCAATTGTAGGCGTCCTCTTCTTTTTCTTCTTCTTGAGTGGTGCTGGATCCTGCGGCTCTGGAGTCAGAGGCTCTTTACTGTCAGAGTGGCTCCTGTTGGCCACTTCCTCCATCTCCACCTCCACCCCTGCAGAGGAGCATCACAGAAACAGAATAATAGAAGAGAGCAGAGATGTGTGGAGCTGCAGGAGTAGACTCTGCCTCCTCTCACCTTCTCCCTGCTCCTCTCCATCAGTCACCTCCTTCTTCGGTTTCTTCTTCTTGCTCTTGACGGTTGGCATGGTGTCGTTTCTCTGTGAATGAATCAATTAAGAGGATCTTTCAGGATTTTATTTTTTTTAAATGTAGGTCAGTTAATTAACGTTTAACGAGGACCGTCAGTGGCCGGATGGTGAAGTCTGTTAGAGATAATTGGATTATCCTGAGCTCAGAGGCGAGCAGGTGGGACAAAGCTTCAGGAAACACACCACAAAGAACAGACCAAAGACTTTTTTAAAGGTTATTTAAATAGAGTTCTGTCAGCGTGCAGCAGTTTGAAATGATGATTTCCATGTTCCTGTTTTGATGTGTGATACAGACGGTTGGTGTGTCAAGCTGAATTTTAGTTTTCTTCGGTCTTGTGCACAATCATCTGAAATGTTCATATGACACTTCAGACACTTTTATCCAAAGCTTACTTATATTGGAGTAATTTGGGGTTCAGGGTCTCACTCATGGACATTTTAACACTTGCAGAAGTGAAGCTGAAGAGTACATTCACATGGCCACAAGACATGTCACTAACAAGGTCTCTGTCAGTCCATGTGATGTTTGTTTACAGGCCACAGCTGGTTGATCATGAGGTGGTGGTGGACCTTTACCTTCCTCCCCACATAAAGTCAGAGATAAGCAGTCAACATTACATCAGTGGACACCAGACCAGAAAAAAAGAGGTGGTTACAAGTACATTCTGTAGACGTTCATCCTTTTACAAAACAGATAAGCAATCTGAGATGTCTTCTTAAGAGAAATAAGTGCAGCTTCAACAATATGTCTCAGTTTTTCCACATTCAGTCAGTCAACTTCTCACTGTCATTATATGTGCTATTATCTAAACATTTCCTGATACAGATTCTTTTGAACTGAAGCTGCTGATTGACAATATTTTGCACAATGTTCAGTATCTTTAAACATGGTCACAGTAAGTATTCATTGTTATATGGCATTTTTCAACTTGCTCCCAACACCTGACACCTCTTAGTCTCGTCATCTAGTGGGCCGGATTGGACTCTGTGGCGGGCCGATGTGTGTCACCCCTGACATAGAGCATCACATGAGCAGAGCCACACCGCCAAATTTAAATGCATATCTCTGCAATAAATGGTTAAAACTTTGAAGTGAATGTTCTGACTGACCTTAACACAGTTTCCACTCAAACCAAACAACAATAAGTGTTGTTTAATAACACCTTTTCACTGTGATCCAATTAAAATACGTCTGTAGACTCTCACAATGTATTCAGACACAAAGTTGTTTAAAATTTAAGACACTGTTGGAACGCTTCGAAAAATGGTTTCTAGTCGCCTCACAGATGTTAGTCAACGGAACCTTTAACTTCATTTTCGATTTCCAACGGCTATAGATCAAAATGCTTCTGGAAACAACTGCATCGACCTACAACCAATCAGAGCATTGAAACATGTGACCAAATGTAAACAGACTACAGCGAGCAGAGATGAGCTGTGATGATGTAGCATCGACATGTCTGTGAGCGACTGCTGCTGTTTTTGCCATCGGAAGGAGCGTGGACCTGGGAACTGGACACCTGGATGCCACAAGTAAAAAACACTTTTTGTGCCTATTTATTGTTGCCAGGCAACCACCCCATCATCTCAGTGTCTAGATCCTGACATGTTGAGGCAGAGGGTACTGTCTGTAGCTCTGGTTGAGGGTGAGAGGCTGTCAGCAGATAAACAGAGATCTGAGTGGGTACATGAGACCCTAAAAAAGATGGATCATAGGGAGTACCACCAGTTGGTCCAGGAGCTTCTCCTCCATCATGGACGTTTCCAGACATATTTTAGGATGACTCAGGGGCAGTGTGGTGCACAGCAACACAAAAACAGTGAAAAAAAAGCTTCATTCTCATTAAAAACAACTAGAAAAAGCCGCCTCCAGCTGCTGAAACACACAGTTTCACATTAATAGTACAGATGGCAAAATTACCGTACAAATATGATAATCATCACACACGTGGCCCCACTGAAATCACTCCTCTGAACAGTCATCACCTCAAACACGCCTCTCAATAGATAAACGGTTGTGATCGGTCTGTTAAACCTCAAGTAACTGGACATCTGTCCAAAGCAGAGGGATAAATGGATGGACCTGCACTTGTATAGCGCCTTTCACACACACATTCATATACTGCTGGCCGAGGTTACCATACAAGGTGCCACCTGCTACTTAGTTTTTAACACACTCACACACCGATGGAAGCAGAGTCCATCAAGAGCAATATGCAGTTCAGTATCTTGCTCAAGGGTACTCAAGGAGCCAGGGATTGAGCCACTGATCGTCCAATTGGTGAATGACCCCGTCTACCTCTAGGCCGCAGCCGCCCCAGATGTGTTTGAGGGACCAGACACATCTGGGGCAGAGCGAATACAACATGAGCTGAAGATTTGTCAGGTTCCCAGGCAACATTTTACCTGGATTATTTTTGCATTTAGGCACGTATTTAACGACAGGATGTTCCTTTTCTAAATGATCACAACGACTGAAACAATGAGTTAAAGCTATCTAGTACAGTAAGTGTTCATATTCATGGTACTTTTAGTGCTGGCAGTGCATGACAGCTCTACATAATGCCAGCAGCATCCAAAACCAAAACACAGAACATGAATGAGACGAAGCTGCACCATGAAAAACTGAATATTCATAATAAAATATAAATCAGGATAAGGATTGCTTAAACTGGCTAAATTCTAACTTCCCTTTGGCTCGGTGCTTTTTAAAGGATAACCTGAAGTCTTATTACTTGTGCACCTTCTTTCTACACTGAGCACATTAAAACCAAAAGCATATTTCCAGCAGGTGTGTGTGAGTGAATAAGAGTCGGTGCTCACCTGCGCAGCAGCCGAGTCGCTCTGTGAAGAAACACTCCAGATGATCACAGCCTCCTCCGTCTGTCTCTGATCTGATCCAGCTGAGGGAGAATGTTTTAGGGTGAACCTCAGAATAAAACCTCACCCTCCTTTACTTTATTTTTCTCTCTTCTTCCTCCTGTTTAATCTCAAAACCTGGATTCAGAACGATTCTTTCCCTTTAAATGATTTGAAACCTGAAGCCTGAGTCCAGAGTGAGGAGATGAAGTGAGATAAAGCAGAAACAGATGGATGGCTGAGGAGTCTCATGTGCAGGTTTGAGATTCGTCCCGGGGCTTTGGAGTGACAGGTGGATCATGTGCTGAGCCTTGACAGCCTCTGGGAGCTTTGTGGTTGGTTGATCAGCTGTGAGGTCACCTGATGGTAGTGTGGCTAAGTAGCCATGGATGCTAATAATCCTTCACCTGCTCCGCTGCCAATATACAGCTCATCCAAACACTGTTTACTGTTTACTCACACACACACACACTGATGATTTTGGTTCAGCTGCAACACCAGGAACAAACCCTGAAGACTGCACATGTTCATATTTGCTGAATAGGTTTTGGTTTTGGCATAGAAATGTAATCAGTGGTTCAAGAAGTGCTCAGATCCTTTAACCAACTGCAGGTCTTCTGCAGACCTTGGTTGTAACCAGTAGTTATTTGACTTCCTGTTGCCTTTCTATCATCTTGAACCCGTCTGGACATTCTCCTCTGACCTCTGGCATCAACAAGGCATTTTGGCTCACTGGGACAATCCTCTGTAAACCCTAGAGATGGTTGTGTGTGAAAATCCCAGTGGATCAGCAGTTTCTGAAATACTCAGACCAGCACTCACTTTGTTCAACTAGTGGTGTTCCTCAGGGCTCTGTCATGGGTCCCTTTAATTTATCATCTACTTTCTACTTCTTGTCATATCTTCAGAAAATCTGACATTCAATTCCACTGCTACGCTGATGACACCCAGCTCTTTCTATCCACCAAGCCTACGTCCACTCTTCCACCCAGTTCCTTTTCTGACTGATTATTGGATATTAAATCTTGGCTCTTGTACAACTTCCTCAAACTTAACAATGATAAAACTGAGGTTCTCCTGAGAGTCATCCTGGACAGTACATTGTCCTTTGAGGCCCACATCACTAGTGTTACTCAGTCTGCATACTTTCACCTATGTAATAGTAATCGTCTTTGCCCATCACTGATACCTTACAGCACCACTATCCCTGTTCTCTCTTTGGTTACAGTCTTTGGTCTCCCTCTTGTCTTCAAATACATTGCATTACATTTACTATTATAATATACCAACAGTCTGATCTGATCCGCTCCCTGTGTCATGTTATCTGTTGTGTTACACTGACCCCCACACACTGCTGTTTGTATAGATGACAGTAAAGCTGAATGATGCAGTGAGAAGACACTAATCCGGCTGTTAAATCGGCTGAGTCGCAGCTGTCCTGCAGAGGATTAACCTGACAGACAGAGAGAGGGAGGACACACACAGCCACATGATTTAATCTTGATCTTTAATTAGCACAGATACTGCATGTATATGTTCACCCTCATTCAATATGTTGTGCTTTTATTAAAGCTGCAGTACGTGAGGATCAGTGGAGAGAGTCTTCAAACTTCAGCTCAGTTCAGCTGAACTGCGTCAGCAGTCAGGTGTTGTCATGCAGCTTGTCTGAGCTTTGAGGAGCTTTATATTGAGTTTCAGCTTATTGTTTATCTGTCAGGCCACAACTTCACTGCTCTGGTTCACTCTCACTGCTCTAATAGGGTCATTTTCAGAGACAAAGCTGTGAAACAGTGAAGCATTTAGCAGCTACAGAGACAGATATTTGCCTCAGGAGTTGGTGGAGATCAAAAACACAGCAAACAGAGAAAATATTGGACTGATGTTCATCAGGTGACACAAACACAAAGACCCTTAATGAATCATGTTGATCTGTAACTGGATGTGGAAACTGCTCACATGTTCAACACATTGAGCCCCAGAGAGGTCAAATGATCCAATATTTACAAAAACAGCACAGATTAGAGAAAAGTCAAAAAACTAAACACAGTTTTTCTAAACTAATTAATGATCTCACAAACCTGCCTGTAACAAGGAACCAGCCACCAGCTTTGAATGTTTGCAGTCAGTCTTATTGGAGTTACCAGTGGTTATCAGCCTCATAGATACATCGGTTATAAGGGCCTGCTACTGGGTTCAGAGGGCCGTTATCAGCCCACTTACTGGTCAATATTGGTTGTCAGGCAGCGATCTATAGTGGCCGTGGTAATCATGAAGGCTGTAAAGGAGGAAGTCAGGTAACGCTGTTCATGTCCCTTGTGACACCAAAAGTCAACACTGACCTTAATGTATTTAATGTACGACAGGTTACGCTGCATAACAGAAGTACTTATTTTAAACCAAACCACAATCATCTTCTCAGCATGTTATTACAAATGAAGCATTGTGGTGCTACAGGCCCACAAATCCTATTCCAGACATAAGGGAACATGCATCATCATCATCTCTATGTTTATGTCAGTGAAAATAAAACACGAAAATGACCATTCCCAGTAAACTCACAACTCATATCACTCTACCACTAACCTATGTGTATGAGGCTGATGACCACTGATACCACATGGTGCACCAGTCCAGATCCTCTGAACAGATCTCTCTACAGAGAGGTCATTAAAGAACATAATACACTGAAAAGCTATTCCTGTGAAACAGTGATCATGAATAATGTAAAAAACAAAGTGCATCTTTTAATAGAAGACATGAGGTAACGTGAGACAACAGAGCACCTTTATGGTGCTAAATCTTTTTGCTTTTCAGTGGTGGAAAGTAACTATCTTCAAACTTTGACTAATATCCTGGCCTTTCATTTGCTTCAGTCACTGACCTCAGCCGGCATCTATATTTGGGACGACTTCTTTTGCACGAAACTCTTGATGGAGAATCAAATTGTTTATATATTCCAGTATGAATATTACTTGTATAAAAATGTGGCTCTTGATCAGTTTTGGGTAAGGGTTACTTTAAAAGTAATCAAAGTACGTTACTGCGTTACTTTTTAAAAAAGTAACCAGTTACTTTACTGCGTTACTCCCTGAGTAAAGTAACTCAATTACTTTAAAAGTACTTCCAACGTTACTCCCTGAGAAAAGTAACTCAAGCACTTTTAAAGTACTTTTGTGTATTCTACATTTCCTATTGGGCAATGGACCACAGGGCGCTAAGCCTACATTTTTTTGTCTCCAAAATTAAAGTTATGGACCACTTGCCCTTCACTGAGATCCAGTTCTCCCATCACAGCCGTCACGTTGACCAGTAGAAACACACAACGATCTGCTGCCGTAGACAACTGTATGACAACAACACCCCAGCGTTTTTAATATTTCCTCTAGGGATGTTACCACACAGAGTAAAAGGGGAAATGATGGTGTGAAACAGCAGAGGCACTTTGTCAACCCACTGAAG
>NC_065512.1:5163307-5198172 GCF_006386435.1 Epinephelus moara | reverse complement strand
GTCACAAGCTCCGTGGCTTCTTTCAGACTGATAGGTTTAACGTTATCTCCGTTATTAGAACCAAACGACAGCCGTTGCTGTTTCGGAGCTGAAGGACCAGCGTTCTAAAAGTAACGGAAGTAACTGATGTCTTGTTTGAAAATGTAGTTAAGTATTTGATTACTCAAACAGCAAACTAACGCGTTAGGTTACTCGTTACTGCAAAAACTAATCAAAGTACTGTAACGCGTTATACCCAACTCTGCTCTTGATTAACATATCAATTACAACTACTGTGGAGGGGCAGAGCTCAGACCTTGGCCAAGGCCAAATGCCTTAACTTATCTCACGATGTTGAAGGTGCAATGTAGGACATTTAAAACATTAATCTAACAAACAGCTAACTATTATTCATATCCCCACTGGCTAATTGCTGCTGCTCTGCACTGCAAACTACCCCAGCTGGGTGGGCACAGAGGCAAATTTTTTATTTTTTTCCTAGAATGGCGAATGCACAACCCCCCCACTACTGGCTTGCCCTACTATTCTCACCTTAACCCTCACCAATCTCACTCCACAAAAACCTCCTTAAAAATAGCCTTTTAAGTCTTGTGTGTGATTTATCCTGGCTATTCATGAGTAGAGGAAATCTCTGCTAGCCGCTAAGCTAATTTATACAATGTAAAATGCCCTAGGCTTGTGCTAATAACGTTAGCATGTTGTATTTGTGGGGAAAATGTGTCCAAATAAAGACAAGTGTTTGTCTGTGAATGCTGCGAGTTATAGTGAAGCTGATTTGTGTACTTGTGTTTGAAATGGTCTCTATTAATTTGAATCAACTAAACTTTACAGCACTAAACAGAAACTCTATCACCGACTAGTGTTTTGGAGGTGTAACTGCAGAGTGACACAGACACACCACCGCACAAGTATAAATGCTCACAACGGCGTGCGTAGGCTCTGCATAGAGCTGACGCACAAGTATCAATCTATCTTGAGCGTTTGTGTAAAAACAGCTGCTGTTGGCTCTTTCAGCACTGTTGCCATTGTTAGCGCTGCACTAATAGCCCCCAGCATTTCAGCTCTGTGTTTGCTTGTAACGTCCGAAGTAAGAGCCCAGTCCAGACTCTGAATGTCAAAGGTCAAAAATAATTTGTGCGGTTGCTTCAAGATTAGGATCTGTTTCAAAATCAGATGGGTTCTTCCTCGGCCCATATTCCACCCCTCTGCTGAGTGGAATGAAAATCAGGCTGCACAAACTGACCAAATACATGACCTCCTTGGTGGAGGTAATAAATACAGAGAGAATATCTCTGACTCCTCTTTGGAGTTAAACTCAACCAGCGAGGTGAAATTCTTCCTCCACACTTGTCTCGCCTCTGAGGTTTTATCTGTTCAAACTAAAAGTCATTTTATTTGACAGTTTTGGTGACAATTTCAAAAGACGACAGGTAATATTTTCTTTGAATAACCCCCTCAGTCTCACTTTTCCATCTCCATCATGTCGTAACATCTTCTCCTCTGTCTCCAGTTATTTTCTATGATTCCCAAATTCTTTTTCCATCTCCTCCCCTCGTCTTTATATCTCACTCAGTATTGTTTTCTTTTATCCAACACGTCTCCGTCTTTTCTCTCTTTGTATTCTCACTCGTAGTTTTTCTTGTCTGTCCTAATCATCCTCTCCTCCTCCTCCTCCCCCTCCTCACTCCTCTTTCCGGGTCCAGCTGACGGGTATCCACTGTGGTTCGTCCTGCGCCTCCTGGATGATGGAGAAGAGCTGTATGCAGGAGTCCTGCAGGTCCTCGTTCACCAGCACGCTGTCGAAAAACTGTTTGTACTTTGCCTCCATCAGCTGGGACACCTCCTCCAGCTCCACAAAGTCTTCCTCCTGCAGGAGGAGGAACATGACGACTCAGTTTCCTGCACTTCAAACTCTCTTTCTAGTTATTTCATGTCATAACAGTGTTGTCATGCTTTGAGAAATCGGAGCTGTAATATGTATGTGGAGCTCTTACTGTGAACACTCTGTTGACGGAGCAGTTGGTGATGATTCGGGCGTCTCTCCGGGTTTCTCTCAGTCTGTCTGGACTTGGAGCTTTGATGAAGATCACGTACGGCTTCAGTTTCCTCGTCCTCAGTGGCAGGATGCTCTGACAACAAAACCAACATCACGGTGTTAATCCACCACTGAAAACAACCCCCAACTAATGAACTATTTCCTCTGAAGGAAACAAGTGTCTCCATTAATCAACAATCTTCTTAATGAGACTCACATGTGGTTCGACATCGATGATGCACATCCGTCCTCGTTTCAGCACCTCTTCTATGGCCTCAGCGCTGGTCCCATACAGGTGACCCTTATACTCCCCGTACTCCACAAACCTGACACACATTAACAAATAATCTAAATAATAACAATAAAATCATACCAAAAAAAAAAACCTAAACAAACAAAAACAGAACAAGTAAACAATCAAAAGATTACCTGTGGTTACAGACCATGTACTCAAACAGCTCTTTGGTGACAAAGTGGTACTCCTTTCCTGACTGCTCCCCTGCTCTGATTGGACGAGTGGTGTCTGGAGGAACAAGGCAACAGCCAGTCAAAACTAGTATGTAATTACCGGGCTCATACAGAATCAATGCCAATTATGACAATACTCCACAAGGCTGTCACGTCTTGATATCAATAATGTGTAAACTAAAAAATAAATTTTGTCTTAAATTTTTTTTTCTATGCATCACATAATAATCCATGAGAACATTGAAAACTGTGGTTTAAGTTTGATATGAAAACACGCTTCAACAATATCACTATATTTTGTCTATTTTGTCCTTTCTATCAGTAAAGTTATTAGTATATAAGATCTTTATTATATTATTTTAACTTTAAATGACTGTGTTAGATTTGTGGAGGTCACTTACGAGGTACGGGTCCCTGGAAGGTTGAAGGGTTCAGTTTGATGAGTCGTTTCCTCAGTTCGTTCACTCCGACTCTCGTAGCTCCTGGACAGAGAGAAATATTGGCAGTATCATACACAGAAAAGAAGAATTAACAAACACTGAGAGAAAACAGAACGCTACAGGAACAGTGACAAAAAGGTTCTTATGGTCTCACCGATGAGGATGATGAGGCGATGGTTCTCCTGCGGGGTGCGCTGGTACAGAGCCACCTCCTCATATGGAGTGTACAGGGCGCTGCTGTTGGGTGAGCAGGAGGTGCAGGACTGTCGTCTCCTTCTGTAGGACGTCCTCCTCCACAGACGGAAACTCCGCCGGAAACCGGCTGGTGAGGGACACACCATTCATTCAGTCATTCAATTATTAAACTGCTGACACTCTCTCAGAGATGAAGTGGAGAAATTGACTTTTGTCTTGACAGTATTTATCCAGTACCACAGTCATTACCTAGAATTAACCAGCATTCTTTAATTCACTGTAGTAAAAAAAAAAAAAATATATTGTCATTGTTACTAACCAAACTGATGGAGTACACAATTAACTGACCAACCAACCGAATAACTGACAGACTAAATGACTGACCGACTGAGCAACAGACTAACTTACTGACTGACCAAATAAGTAATCGACTGACTAAATAAAATAAATGACCAAACAATTACCTGACTGACTAACTGACTAGCTGACAGACTGACTTACTAACTGATTGACCAACCAACAAACTAACTGATTGACTGACTGACTTACGGACGGACGGACCGACCAATTTACCATCCAACTAAACTAAACTAAACTAAACTAAACTAAACTAAACTAAACTAAACTAAACTTACTAAGCTAACTAAACTATACTAAACTGAACTAAACTGAACTAAACTATACTATACTAACAACTAAACTAAACTATACTAAACTAACTAAACTATGTTATACTATACTAAACTAACTAAACTAAACTAACTAAACTATACTATACGAACTACACTAACTATACTATACTAACTAAACTAACTAAACTATACTATACTATACTATACCAACTAAACTATACGAACTAAACTAACTATACTATACTATACTATACTATACTAATTAAACTAACTAAACTAAACTAACTATACTATACTAACTAAACTATACTATACTAAACTATACTATACTAATTAAACTAACTAAACTAAACTAACTATACTAATTAAACTAACTAAACTAAACTAACTATACTATACTATACTAACTATACTATACTATACTATACTATACTATACTATACTAACTAAACTAAACTAAACTAAACTTAACTATACTATACTAATTAAACTAACTAAACTAAACTAACTATACTATACTAACTAAACTAAACTAAACTAAACTATACTATACTAATTAAACTAACGAAACTAACTAAACTAAACTAACTAAACTATACTGTACTAAACTATACTAACTAAACTAAACTAAATTATACTAACTAAACTATACGAACTAAACAAACTATACTATACTATACTATACTAACTAAACTATACTAATTAAACTAACTAAACTAAACTAACTATATTATACTAACTAAACTAAACTAAACTAAACTAACTAAACTAAACTAACTACACTATACTATACTAACCAAACTAAACTAAACTAAACTAAACTAAACTAAACTAAACTAAACTCAACTCAACTCAACTCAACAACTAACTGTTAGTCTTACCCAGGTAGATTCCATCAGTAACATCAGACTCAGTCTCGTCTGAAAGAAGAAACATAAACACAGGAATAAATTTACTGTGAAATATAAACTTCTAAAATATAAACTAAACTAAACTCTCACATAGCACTGTATATTCATGCTACTGTCAAAGCTGCACAGATCTGATCTGTAGTGTGTACACTGTATTTATATTTTACCTCCACCTGTTTATTGTCTGAATAATGACTCCCGTGGCCATGTCTTGCACCTTTACCTGCACTGTGTACGGATACTTGCACTGCCTACTACTACTGTAATGCTAATGAACTGTAATTACTAATGACCTCTGTGCAGTGACTAGTCCTATATAATTAGTGTGTCACATTAACACCTACCAAAGTGTATCTCTTCCAGTTCTGTGGAGGAAAACAGAAGATGATTAACTTCAGTCTGTTAAAGCTGTTTTATATATTCATGATTTTGTCGGACATGTTTTACCTGGTACTGAGTGTTTGTCATCAGCCTGAGGTCGATCATCATCTGGAACAGATGAAAGAAAGAAAGAAGACATTATTTAAATGTACAGTTTGTTTCCACACATTCAGACTTCAGAATGGTAACCACACATTACACTGTGTTTTGTTTGATGGACACATGTTCTCTGAATCTGATTCATGTTGTTGGAAAAACCCTATGAGTTAATGTTCGTCTACTGTGAGAGGAAGTGACAGCAAGATGTTTTGACATTTGTTTTATCAGCCAAAGCAGACTGGTTTGAGTTATACTGTGAAGTATGTGATTATTTTTAACAGCTTAAATAACATGCATGACATTGCTTATCAGCTTCACCAGTAACATCTCTAGTTTACCCTCCATGCTGATGTAGAAAGTTGCGTCTGATTAGAAAAGGTTTATATGTGACGTACTGTGTGTACATTTGTTTTGCTTTAAGTGTTTAGTATTTTCCTGTAGATGCAAATTAACCATGCAGCTAAGTCTGACTCAACACTTGTGATGTGCATGGCCCATGTTAAAGAAACTAATAAACTACTATATAAACTACTGTGCATGACATGAATGGACACTGAGGTGTGTAACAGTAACACTAATGAAAATATAAACCTCTAGATATCGTGGTCACATGCACATTCAGCTTTAACACCTGTGCACGTACAGTAACACCGCTCCTTGACTCATTATTCACAGCGCATGAAGATACTTTGATACAGTCACATGAAAAGACACAAACTAAATAACATCAGATACAGTAATAAGATCTGTGAGCTGTGTCACTCACCGTTATCAGTCAGAATCACTGGGGACAGACAGCAGGTCGACACACAGAGAAGAGACATGTTGTTAAAGTTTAAAGTCACATTCACAACATTTATAAACAGAAACAGTCACCTGTTGCTATCATGATGCTGTCAGTTTGTCCTGTATCTGATCTTTATGTCATTTCAGTTAATGTTTAATAATATTTTTTTTCTTTCTTCTTTTTTTTTAAGATTATTTTTAGGCTTTATGGCCTTTATTTGATGGGTCAGTGTTGGCAGGAAGGACAGAGAGAGAGGGGATGATGATTTTTAAGTTCCCTGTCCACTGAACCAGCTTCACATTGGCAACTTTATATGCTTATCATTTAAGTTAGTGATAGTGATGCTGAGCGCTCACAGGGTTTGATGCAGGTATGAACCTGTGACGGCTGACACCACCAGTGTTCCCTCTGTTTACTGCAGACAGACAGACAGAATTGGAGGATAAATCATAATTAAAACATGCAGGTACAAACTCCATGTTTCCACAAAAGATCTACAGTTGAGTCGTAATAATTGAGGATGTGTTTAGGTGATATTATCGAGTATCATGTCACCTCTTCAGCATGCTGGCAGAGGGGATGAGACCAGCACAGGACGCAGCGGAGCGCAGCTTCCTGGCCTGCCACCACTGTCCGTCTGACTGGTCGACCACCTCCAGCAGGTCTCCTCTGCTGAACGGCATCCCTGCATCAGGACACGGGATGGAGGAGTCCTGCAGGGGGCAGTAGTCCACCATCGCCCTCATGAACACCTGACAGACACAGAAAACTGACTGTGATATACTAGGAATGACTTGTAAAGTGCTGTATTCCAATAGCTGTAGATGCTTTATTGTTGAGGAGACCAGTCTCCAGTATAAATGAGTATCTGTTGTTTTCACAGACTTATCATAAAGACACCGTGGCAGTCTGTGATGTCGACAACATGTGATTTTTATATTCACATGTACAGTGAGTTTAATGTGATTCTACATGTGTTTAGTTGTGACTTCTCCCATCGTCACTAGAGGGCAGCAGAGACACAGAATTATCATCTGAGCATGTTTGGTGGGTGCAGTACTCACACCCTTCACTACTGTATAATTATTAATATCACAACATGAAAATACTCCATTACAAGTTACAGCCCTGCATTCACAATCTTCCTGCAGTAAAAGTATTTACGTTTTATCAGCAAAATGAACTTAAAGTATGAAACTGTGCAGTAAAATGTGTTTTTGGATTAAATCACTGCTGCATTAATGTGTATGTTGTATTTTACTGCTGTAGATGTTTAATGTTGTGCTGATCAAAACTGTTAGATAAATAAAGTGCAGTAAAAAGTGCAATATTTACTGCTAAGATGTTGAGGAGAGGTTTAGTGTTGCATAAAAAGTACAAGTACCTCAGATTTGTGCTGATGTACAGTACTTAGTTCCAACACTTGGTGGATGTTTCTTACCGACTTCTGGCTGCTGCTGCTCTGAGCTGCGTCAGGAATGACTTTAAACAGGATCGTTCCCTGAGAATTAATCTGCAAACACAACAAACGGTCAATAACTGTTAAGTTATCAATACTCAGAGTCACCACACAGGAGATATTCCTCATTCTGTTTTTTGAATTTACTTGTTTGCTTAAAATTGTGCACCGATAGTTTTCTTGTCATCACAAGAAATTAAAATTAACTGTATCTTTACCTATGTGGAGAAGCTTCAGAGGAAAAAGCCAATCAGTGTCAGGTAATAAGGTAAAAGTTTATTGTTATAATGAGGTTATTCACGTTTTAATATGATGAAACTTAGATTGTTAAAACAATACTGATCTTGTTTCAGTGCGAAAAGTTTCATGCAAAAACGTGTTTATTGTTATAACATAAAATGTTTTACATGATAACATGATGACATGATAAACTCGTGTTTAAG
Organism: Epinephelus moara; assembly: GCF_006386435.1. Taxonomy (NCBI): domain Eukaryota; kingdom Metazoa; phylum Chordata; class Actinopteri; order Perciformes; family Serranidae; genus Epinephelus; species Epinephelus moara. The sequence continues at coordinate 5,190,322 of NC_065512.1, read as the reverse complement.
TAAGGAAATGATGTGATGACAAGGATAAATAAAGTGATGTGGTTCATTTACATGATTTGATTAAAGGTTCAGTGTGTCAGGTTTAGGGGGCTTTGGCAGCGTCTGGTGGTGATGATTACAGATTGTAACCGTTGTAGCCAACATGAAGATGGGAATGTCCCTATCTAGAGCCAGTGTTTGGTTTGTCCGTTCTGGGCTACTGTAGAAACATGGCAGTGCAACATGGTGATAGGCAAGGACCTGCTCCCTATGTAGATATAAACGTCTCATTCTAAGGTAACGAAAACACAACTATTCTTATTTTCAGGTGATTATACACTGAAGAAAACACACTTATTATATTATATTCCATTTCTGTCAATTTATGCCCCTAAACTCTACACACTGGAGCTTACGTCATTTTTACGTCATGACTGGATTGAGACATGGTGAGATTTTGCTGTTACTGAGTGCTGTGTACCATACCGTGAAAATATGTGCACTTCATTAAGAAGAATTTTAACAATTCTCAGGTCAAAATCAGCAGGAGGAGGCGTGTAGGAACAGCTGTTTCTAAGAATAAGCTCGCATAGAAAAGCGAGCTGTAGCAACGCAAAAACCACAACCATAAAGCTTCATTCTCATTAAAAACAATTACAAGACGGTGCCTGCAGTTGCTGAAACACTTTCTGTTTGATCAGAGCCTTATTCTGCTGCGTACTGATAAATTCATGGCGCTGTCCTGTGGTGGTGACGAAGCAGGTGATTCATAATGGTGACTTTTTCCTCTGTCGTACTTTCTGCCTTCTTTGGTCTTTATTCAGTGAAATTCATGTACTGATTTTTCTCTTCAGGTGACCTACCAGAATCTGGATGACCTGTTCCGGCTCCAGACCCACCACAGGGTTTCCATTCACCTCCACCAACAGATCACCAGGATGGAGGAGTCCTGAAACACATGAACACACGTTATTACACATTTCAACCACATTTGATTTGTCATCATGTCTGTGGTATTGTACTTAATACTTAAAATTATAGTTTTATCTCACCGCTGCGGTCGGCCAGTCCTCCATGAATCACCCTGGCGATGTAGATCTCTCCTGTCTCCTCATCCCTCCTTATTGTCGCCCCCTGACAGACAGACAGTTAGTTTAAATTTATCACCTTCAGTGACTACATAAACAGACACTTAAAGCTTTTAGCACAGAAGCTCTGTATAAACAGAAGGGAATATAAAATGGGAAGGCTACAAATGGAGGAAGAGATGACAGCAACTGATGACTGCGGAGACCTGGTAAGCTCACTTCTTTCTAACTCCACACCTCCAGATGTTTTTACTTTTGATTCTGGTAGCCTTCAGCTGACGCTGACTCGAGTGACATCGCTTGAGGACATTTATCAGGTTTCACAAACCTCACTCTGGAGATTCATACTACTTTAAAATACGTGCAGAACAAATCCACAACACATGGAAACACACACTAATGTGGAAAATCCCTGGAGTTCAAATTTGCATCATAATTATGCAGACGACATCCAAATTTACCTTCATCTGTCACTTAGCAACCACTGACCCAAATGACTGAATGATTTGATGAGTCTGCATTTCCTTTAGTTAATTATGGACAAATTAAGATAAGAAAGGTGCAGACTAACACATGTTTGATTGTCTGACAGGAGAAACTGTAAAGAATAAGAGACAATGATGATGATAAGTTTTAGGGATAGACGGATGAAATGGGAGATGCTGTACCTTGAAGGATTTTACTCTTCCCTGTCGAGTGATAAATCCATAGTCTCTCAAAAGTGTTTGTTATCCAAGAGATGATATCAGCCTGCGTCTGTTTCATGGTTAAACTTCTATAAAAATGGTTAGGATGTAGATCTATATTAAAAAAAGGTATTTGAGTCAGTTTCAGAGTCTGTTTTCCGCCACAGCAGGCAAGGAGAGGAGATGCTTGTTTTTGATCTACTTATTCTTTTTCTTCTTCTTGGTTGTCAAGCAGCCGGTGCTGTTACAGTCTTGGTCCTCCAGAGGAGCTCTTGAAACTGTTCCGTTGTTGAGCCTCACTTGTCCATTACTACCTCCACCACCTGTCCTGTGGGTGGCACCAAACGTCACCACCGTCTTCTTGGATCCTCCATTCATTCGATTTTGACTCCTTGATGTTGTGAAGCCGTCTGCACATGAACTAACCGACGTAGATGAAGATGAAGAGGAGCAAGATGAGGAAGAGGAGGATGTGACATGGCGTGGGTAAGGTGTGGGAGGTTTGCGCACCACTTTTGGAGACATTGAGGACACCCTCGGTGGAGGTGGTGGAGGAGTGCGTTGTTTGGGCCGGCGTGGAGGCGACACCTCGGGGTGTTTGCTGGCTACAATCAGCCCCTGCAGTTTGTCCACCACCTCCACCAGCAGGTTGAGAGCCTGGGCATTCTCCTCTGCACTGTCTACAATCATCTCGGTCGCCGCCACCATCTTCTGGCCAAGATGGCGGACATCCTGAGTTCCGTGCTCCATGCTGCTGGCCACTGTCTGAACAGTGGACCTGAGCTCCTCCACGCTGCACTGTTTGGTGAGCTCAGGATGAGGAAGCCATTTTGGCTGCTGCTGGTTTCGTGTCTGTTTTGGCTGCTTCTGGCGTCCGTTGTGACGAGGAGAAGTAGAGTACTTGGTCATTGAGGGATGACTCAGAGGCTCTTCTTGGCATTCATTATGAGATCCAGTTTGACCCCCAGGTTGCCTGGCAGGGGAGGGGAGGGTGCTAACGCCCTGCTGCCGTGTAAAGCGATGATGCGCAGGACTGGAGGGTGCTGTGTGGGCTCCAAGTGGACTAATCCCAGTACAAGATGGGCTCCTGCCAGGTGTAGGGATGTTCCTCGACTGTCCCCCTGCAGCCGCCTTTTTGTACAAGACAGGGGAGTTGGGGAGGCTGAGACTGTACACTGGGACTGGAGGAGGAGGGTAGGCATAGTCATCACTGCTCCCTCCAGTCGAGCCGCCTTCTCTGCCGGCATGATGGGGTTTCTCTGAAAATGAACCTCCATGTTTGGAGGAAGATGAAGACGAGAAAGAAAGAGCCCAAAGAAAAGTGAAAAACACGTCACTGACAGAGAACAGCAGTTCAGGATAAAGCAAAAAAGGAGGCGAATGATGGTGGGATGAAAAAGTAAGATGACGACTTGGGGACGACTGAAGGGCGGTGAGGATAATATCTACATTTGAAAGATACATGATGGATGAACTGATGTCTTCCAACACATTTGCTGGACAAACCAAAAGATGGAGTTCATGACAAATGCAAAGATGTATGAATGAATAAATGGATGGACGGATGGAAAGATGTTGGGGCCCATATTTATCAGGCGTCTCAGAGCAGGAAATCAGTCCCATTCATTAATTTCCGGAACTGCTTATCCTGCTGGGGGTTACGCATTCTCACTCCTAACTCATCAGCCCTCAGCATCTGATACCAGTGCACTGAGGCACCCTTTAGCATCTGTACGAGACGCAAAGGGCAGGTCATTATTAGACACTCAGAGAAACTGACATAATATAAAGACCACTTTCAAAAAGACACTATGCATGTAAGGGGTGGAAACTGACACGCTGTCTCTGAGTGTCCAAAACTGATGCTAAAGGGGTCACTAATATTTTCCTGCTGTTTCCTGTGTTTTGATTGATGGTCCTCTGATAACTCTAACACCTGATAAATACGCCCCCTGCTGGATGGACTGATGATCCTTGTGATTGGACGTCTTGATGACAGATCAAACAAAGGATGACTGAATGAATTCAATGGACGGATGAATGATGATTGCATTGATTGACAGTTCTCCTCCTCTTACCAGTGCAGGGGGCGGGACTAAAGACAGAGGGAGCTGATTGGTTAAGCCCTTTCTTCCAAAGCTCTGCAGACTGCGGACACAAACAGCAGCTTCCTGTTGACTGGTAACGGGGAAGAAAGGGATGTGACCGTCCTCCTCGGGGGAGGGGCAGAGGCCTGGCTTCACTCTCAGTCGCTCTGAGCTCCTCCCCCGACCACGCCCTCCTTGCGGGGACAAGTCGGTCTAATGTGAGGCGACGGAGGCTGCTCCAATGACTGCAAATCACTCCCACTCCGTCTCCAGCACTTCCTCTGCGCTCTCCTCCGTTCTTAGTGAACAAAAGATAAAAGAAAGATCTCCTCTCATAGTTTAAAATTTAAATAACCATCTGTAATGCAGCAAAAAGTCAGCGCTTGACTGATGACTGAATAGATTCTATCTGATCAGTGCAATCAACTATTCAGATCCCTCTCCAAGAAACTAAATTGATATACTTCATAATTTGTTTTGCAGATTGCATTTTGTAGCAACATGTAACTGCTTCCACGTGGAAACATTATTAGCCATCACCTTGTTAATTACCATTTTTATGCAGACGACACACAGTTGTATGTCTCTGTCACAACAAATGACAAAACAGAGAAAGGACTTCAGGAATTTGCTTTAAATGTGCAAGTTTTACCTGTTCTTTTAGAAAAGCTACTCAAGTCAGTTTTTTAATGCAATAACTCTCTGAGTACATTTCGGCTGGGCTTTTATTGTGAAGGGTAAAAGGGTAATTTGCTGCTGTTGACAAGGTGGAAAATAAAGAGTGTTGTGTTCTTGGTTCACACTGGTTCAGAGTACAGAGTCTCCCTGTTCTCATTTTAATATCTGCATAAGCATAGGCGCAACTTTATATAAACCTCTGCTACAATGCAAATTCACAGGAAGAGGCCGACAGAGGAAACGTTACATGTACTGTATGTCAAAAGTTACTCTGCAAAGGTGTTTCCATATCCAATTCAAATCACATCAACTCTTCCTCCACAAAGTGAGTGTAAAAAGGTTTTTGCACAGTTGAGGAAGTTTTTATCAGATTTTGCTGATTCCATACAAGTTTTCTAACATGATGTTTTCTAACCACTGATGCTGACAATGAAGGGTTGAAAGCAACACACTGACTGCACCACTTACAGCAGTATAATCGCACTTCTCTACTAACACGGGCTTATATCATGAGAGCAATTAACCACTACCATCACACACACATTCTACTTAAATAAGTAGATCCTCTTTCTCACCAGCGGCTGGTTGTTCTTCACCAGACAAACGATCCTCATGGCCTCCTCATCCTCAGGCATCTCATCAGGCAGAGGAGGTAAGACAGGTCCATAGTCTGACTGGGCCACACTGTCGTGGGATGACAGGAGGGCCTGATAGACAGGAGACAGCTGTTACAACAGAGCATCAGACATGAGTTCCTCAAAAGCTCCTGAACGAGTGACTGACACACACCTGGATGTGAGGTAAGCTGAGGAGGCTGTACAGCTCTCTGGCTTCAGCGGAGGGACGGTGGACCCTCTGTAAAGTGGTTATAATCTGATGGACAGTAAGGCAGACAGACAGACAGTCAGAAAGGCAGACAGTCAGACAGACAGACAGATGCTCTGACAGTCAAAACAAAAGCAACCAGATCAGATTGTGTTTGTTTGTGTGTATAAACCTCATGTGAGAGTCCTGAGGCGTAAGGCAGGATAGGTGTGGGCGTCGACCTCTCAAACTGCAACAGGCAGTCATAAACCTGGAGGAATAAAACAGGAAATTATGTCACGGCTTGACATCTTCATGGTGCGTCTGTTTTTAGTGGCGAGTCTGATGAGTAAGGTCATACCTTCAGTAGAGCGCGAAGCCACGGTGAATTGAGCAGTTCATGCAGGAGCTGAGCTCCACCGATGTTTCTGCTGATGGCGTGACTGACGTCCTCCACCACACAGGATAGCACCTCACTGACGCCTGCATAAACACAGGAGGCACAGGGGACATGCCGCCCTCAATATTAGAGGACTTTTACCTTTTATCAGGACCCCCACCTCCTGTTTCATATGTGTCCTCCCCAATGATGAAACAAAACTTACACCCTTGCGACTAGAACATGTTCTACAGGCTTTGATGTTCAAAAAACACTTTATTTTCCTCATCCTGTCTGTGCTGTAACTCCTGTATTCAGCCTCTGACACTGTTCTAGCAACTGTCTCTTTAAAGCCCAAACACACCAAACTAGGGTTGCCCCCTGACCAAACGTTAGTCGAACAGAAAGTCATTTGTCGGCAAGAAAAAAAAAAAAAAAAAAAGTGAAACTCTCTCAGGAGCTGCGCCTTGTCAAAATAAATCCAAACCTATGTGACTGGACCGTGTGGGACTTTAATTTGAAAGGACAGACACAGGAAGTGTCCACGCTCAGCAGTCAGACAGGAGTCAGGTTAATTTCCAGGGCTGGTACCTGCGGTTATTCCACAGGCTAGTTAATAACATGTCGGGCAGGAAATCCAAAGTGTGGGATCATTTTGAGAAGGTGAAGGACGAACCCAAGGTGATATGTAAACTCATCTTCATTGGTCGACTACAAACATGACGTATCATCTGAAACATGGAAGTAGCTACATGCCCATTAGCCCACAGCGTCATTATCAGGCGGCTCGCTCAGTGTGTGACGTGCACTTGGAGATAAAATATAGGCCTATATTAATGAAGGTTCATTAGTACGGTTTTGTATTTCTCTGTAATGTAGCACAGTGTTAACAATGTTACTGATACTATTCTTTCTCACACCTTCAACTCAAACCACCAAAATATATCATTTAATCATTACATTCATATCAGAAACATGCAGGAGACTAGTCCACTGATGGCTCTGAATGATGACTATTGGTCGACCAGGCAAACTCTTAGTCGGAGGCAGCCCTACACCAAACCAACTTCAAACCAACTTCAAAGAACTAGCGAAACAAAACTAACGAAAGCCCCTGCTGCAATGCCACACATAGGGTTGCCACCTTGGATTTGTGAAAAAAAGGGACACTCGACCAAATGTTTGAGGCGGAGGGCTCGGCCATTATTACCAGTTCAGACTGACCAATGAACATGAAATTCGGACATAGGAGACCAGATTTGCCATCATTTCATGTCCTTCTATGTGCCTGTATTTCATATTAATTTTTATATCAATGAAAAAAACAAATCCGTGTGGGGGGGGGTCAGGGTGCACGTGTACGATACGATATGCCTCACTATATGAAGTGACTGATAACAAGATCTGTAAAATGGACTGTAAAGAAATTCGTCAGGATTTTATTTGGTAGACAATTGATCTGGATTTATAGCATGATGGGATGACAGCACAATGATGTGTGTGGTATCACTGGACAGCTCTGGTCCTGCGCTTTCATGTGATATGTGTGGCATTTCTGTGCAACCCTCCATTCGCGAGTAATCCATCCAAGAGTAATGTGTGTGCAGAGCTGTATGAAAGCTCTGTTATACATCATTTTAGTGTAACTTTATCATTTTTTTTCGCTGTGAAAACATTCGGAAAGCTACGATTCCACTGTTTCACGAGATATGCGTGGCTTCTTGCTATGACGCACGGTCGCGGAGAAAAACCATAGAGAAGAACAGGTGTGAATTTGGACGCACTATGCGTCGTTCGGGGCCTGTTGCACTGATTCTGGATAGACTCCTTGGCCTGCTGCTGCTGCATTTTCACCAAAAAACGGGACAAATTGTGTCCCGGGAGAGATTTTTTTTTTTCCCGGGACAGCTGATGAAAAAAGAGAACAATTCTGGGAAAAACGGGACGGGTGGCAACTCTACCCACACATAGCCTTCTCTCAAAATGCATCTGAACACACACAGAGACTACAGCTGACTGCCAAATAACAAGTACATTCTGCGCCTGTGTTAGAGGAAATAACTGTCCATACAAGCAGACGGCGGTATTCGTCATTCAAAAAGGGAAACCGGAAGACCATTATGACGTCAGTTAGCCAGTTAGCACATTAACAACACAACCTAATGTTGAAATAACAAAAGTATATTTACCATGTGCTAGCGAACAATAACACAAACTATTACAAACTGCTTCTGCTAAGGAGCTCAGTGAGTAAAAGATAATCTGACTTTATGTAACAAGTTTGTTTTAATCTCACTCCCTCTTGACTTTAGCTGTTTGTTTACTTTCCTCATTTCCGTTTCTCTTCTCATGCACTGAACTGACAGAGTGATTTCATTCACCAACGTTCATGCTCCACCGTCTCTGACACCAATTTAACATGCTGAATTACCCGGAAAAAAAAGCCAACAACAAATGACTAATGCCAATGGTGCCGGACATTCTAAAAAAACTAAGGTGACAGACGCTCACTGACAGCTTCGCACTGACCGACAGCCACCTGTTGGTTTGGCGTGTCACGGCTGTTAAAAACCCAGACACACCCAACTGGGTTTTACTTTTACATACAGTTACCTCATTATATGAAGGTCTGGCCATGTTTCATGTGAACATCTGAGACTGTAACGTTATATATACGACAGAAAATTAGGAAAAGCATAAGAGGTGCCCTTAATAAAGACACTGGAGTGTCACCGTGTTAAATAAGAAGTCAGCAGCAGACTTTAACATGCAGCAGACTGAATATTGTTCGGACAGTGTGTAATATGACAGCAGATGTTTTAGGCTGATCGTTTCTCCTGAGTAGAGGGTGAAAAACAGACATGTTTGGTTCAGACAGGATTAACGACACTGAGGAGCCGTGACCCCGCAGAGACACACTAATACCTTCTGAATTAGGTTTCAGATTAGATTAGATTGAAATTAAAACCAAATCTGGATTTAGACTCGAGTTCAGGGTGAAAACTGAACTCGCGTCAGACAATAAACAATGAAGGAAGTCAAAGAAGGTCAGATATACAGCTGTGTGTGTGTGTGTGTGTGTGTGTGTGTGTGTGTGTGTGTTTGTTTCTCACCGTCCTCCATGGCTTGTTTCATGGTGATCGTCCAGACTCACCGCAGAGGACAAAGGCTTCTTCCACTGAAAATAAATATAAAACAAATGTTAGTGTGAATCAGTCTGATCTGATCTGAGGTGACGGGGTCGTAACTTAAAACACTGAATGATCGACATCATTTAAAAACACAATAGTAAGTGAGACCATTGCCATATTTTCACAGTGGCCCAGAACGGACAAACCAAATACTGACTCTGGAACACTGACAAAATTCTAACCAGCAGAAGTTTCAGCTGGTTGCAGTCTGTAATCATCACCATTAAGTAAAGTTAATAGTATTAAAATGTAGTAAATATAGTACAAAATGTGTAGCAATTACAATTGTAAAGTAGCATTAAAAGGAAATACCCACATACAAGTACCTCAAATCTGTACTTAAAAGCAGTACTCGACTAAATGTACTTAGTTACTTTGCACCACTGCTGGTATTGATCTACAACCTTCAATTCATGGTGGATTAACTTTCATTCTTTTGGTTGGTAAAGTCTGAATTATCAGCCCTTGAATGTAACTCAAGAGGAGCTGATGAGATGTGAGATATTCTTCTGTCAGTGTTAATGATGTATAACTGTGTACAGCTCTATCACACTCAGCTGAAAGGCAGCACAGAGACAGAAGGTGAATGAAGTGAATGTTTTAAACACAGCTCGTGTTATTTTGGTACTTCCTCTGACAGCAGCAGGTAACTAAATGTGGCCGATGTTAGCGCTCCTCTTTAGCCTCTTATCTTGGCTCAGCTTCCGTTTCCACTTACGCTCTCCAGGAAGACCTTCAATTAACCAGATCTAAAAGTCATGAAAAGCCAACTGAGAGCATCACGCAGCCCCACAGAGCCTCGATGGCACAAAGACCTAAAGCTCAGGACTGTTCCCACGGGTTATACAAACTAAAACTCAGTGAAATAAAGGAGTGTCTTAATCTATGTTTGAGGTTTTAACAGTAAAATGATCGAAATAAAGACACAGATGTCGGATTTTTGTCTGAAGTGGAAGGAATAAGTTTAACCAAAATGTTTTTGTAAAAGTTGTGGATGGTACCAATGGAAGCGTTCCTTAGCATCCCCATGTTTGGTCCCCCCTCTGTTGGGGTACCTAGCACACAGATCTGGTACTAAAAGGTGGAGCTGTGAACACTGCAGTCTGATTGGTCAGTAGAGGACGGTCACTCTGCTCAGGGCTGAGTTGTGTCTGGTTTTGAGGCTCATGTAACCACTGTTCATACTGTGGAGAGTTTTATTAGTAAACTGTAACTATAAAATGAAAGGATGTTTTGCTGCCTCTCACAGCAGCTGGAGTCTGAGAAAAAATAACTTCATTCACTGGGCCGACTGCCGGCAACTTTTAAGGTGGAACGTTAACTTGTAATGTTACTCAATGCATGAGTTGATGACGTGAATCCATCAGCACACCTTAAATTTCACTGTGACAACTTTGACCATCACTTTAGTTTTTATATGACACACACTTTTAGTAATGACTTTAAAAATATAGATTAATTTGGAGCGGATTATGTGAAGGTCATATATTCTAATCCTCACTTCCTGTGGGCTACAGCAACACTAAACCCCTGAGCTTGCCTGAGAAGGACTAAATGCACAAAGCTGCTATTTTTAAATATCCCATGGAGAGAGACTCTCACTGCAGCCTGTTCTATTTTGTTCTGAAAATGTGGGCGTGCAGCCTCGTTCTGTGGACGATAAACCAGGTGCAGACTGATAAAGGAGGAAATACAGTGAGTGCTGGACGGAGCAGTGAGTGACAACAACCCTGCCCATATTTAAGGGCACTGGGTCTAGGTACCATGTCTGAAGGGTTACTGTTGGATCCAAAGGCACTGTACTGAAAGTGTTGGGTGGAGACAGGACTTTAGGTAACAAAACAGGATTCTTATTTTCAGGTGATTATACACCCAAGAAAACATACTTAACAGATTATATTGCATTTAAATCCTACACTGGAGCTTTCAATGGGTTGAAAAATTATTTTTATTCTTAAGGGTATAATGTTGAATTCAGGGTAGGATTTTTTTTGCAGCGCACAAGACTAAAAGCTGTTCAGACAGGAAGAGCAACAAACTCTCTGCTGGTTGTAACTCAATAATCACTGTGCTGCACAGCCACATAGCTGTGAACAAAAGCTGTGCAGCTTTCTTTGAACTGTGTGTTTTTGGCTGCAGCTGCAGTGATGTTTCCAGTCACACTTGGGAATTGTCAGAAATCAGAGCCTGGGCAGTGACTTCTGGCGTCAGACACCAAGGAAAAAGCTGTCCTTTCACGTCGGCACGATACCCGGCCAGTCGTCGTTATTGTTTAAAGGTAATGAAGCTTGTGGCTGGATATGCTGTGGATGAAGTGTTGCTCCACGAGTGACTTTCTGTCTTTCACTCGGAGCCTTGGGGTCACAGGCAACTTAACACCTCCAGGTAAAAAAAAATCAAATAAATAAAAAAAATAGCTATCTAGCCTCAGCTACACTTACCTGGGATCACCATGACACTCACAGAGGCACATGACTGATTTTTGGGGATATACGCACTTACCAGTCTCATGGGGTGTAACAGAATAGTAATATAATGAGTAGTGTAACAAATTACGGTCGACAGGGAGTAATAAGCAAAGTAATATTATTACTTTTGAAAAGAGTAATGAGTAATATATTACATTTTTAGAGTAACAAGCCCAACACTGTTTATAACTGATGCAAAGTCCTCGTCTACAGGAAGTGAATTTATTGTTGCATAGGCTGACCAAACGTCCACATGTCCACTTTTGACATCCTGTCCGGGGTTGATGGTAATGTCCGGTTTTCCTTGTGTGTGTGTGTGTGTGTGTGTGTGTGTGTGTGTGTGTGTGTGTGTGTGTGTTAGAGTGCGGCATGGGCCGAATATTTCTGTCCGAACCCGACAGTCATTCTGTTTAGTTATGTCCGAAACCGAACCGAGCCCGACATTATTTAATGACCAAAGCACTGAGTTTGTGTCACACAGTTGTTATGGTTACAGGCTATTTAACAGGCCGGATGTGCACCGTGGGTGCTCTGCGGAGAGGGAGACCTCCGTGTTTGAGACGGGAGTGGGCGGCGGGAGGTCCGATGCTTCCATCGAGAGGAGAGGGAGAAACAAACAGCCAATGTGTGTGTGTGTTGTGTTCAGGTGTTGTCACGTAAATAACAGTGCCCAACCAATAAACAGGACAGACAATAGGATTTTATTTATTTTTACACTACATTTTCACTGAAAGCTGACCGAATCCGACCCGAGCCTGAATACAATTTATACATTTTTGACTGAACCCGGCCCGACCCGTCGGGTAGGCCTACCGTCGGGACTCGTCGGGCTCGGATCGGGTAGCCACACTCTAGTGTGTGTATGTGTCCCCTATCTATTGGGGCCTATCTAAATTTCTGTCTTTGAGAGATATTATTTTGTAATATAACTGAATTTTCTATCCATACATATAAATTTTAAATATATTAAAATTATAAGGCATCTTTGAGTAAACTGTGAGTATCATTTAAGTAGGCTATGTCATGGCCGGGCTGAGTGTCCTCTTTTTGGAAATCAAAATATGGTCACCCTATGTTGCACCACAAAGAACTTTGCAGCGTGACGTCACTCTGGTGTTCTGCTCCACAAGTTCAACTATTGCATAGATGCTAAAAAAATAGTTCCCCAGAGCATGATTCTTGCTGTCCTTCATGTCGCTCCATCATCAGATCAACATGTTCATGTGTCCAACACTTTGGTTTATGACCAACTACCTACAGAACTGAAGATGTTCAGCCTCAGCTGGACTAGTTAGCTAATGTTAGCATGCTAACACATGATAAGAGTGACGTGGTGAATATTGCACCTGCTAAATGTTTCCATGTTAGCATGCTGATGTTAGCATTTAGCTCAGAGTGCAGCCTCACAGAGCTCAGTCCTTGTACACAACACAGACAGACTGTCAAATAAAACCTACTCACCACCTCTTCGTCCTCGTCTTCCTCTTCTGGTCCAGTTTGTTTCAGTGTGTGAACTCTGAGCTGAAGTGAATCAGCAGAGTGAGCGTGTCAGCAGCGGCCAGTGGTGACTGACATGGATGTGATTTTACTACCAAACCAAAACAGACACTAATCCTCTTTAACCCGCCTTAATCCACCAACCACCAACCTCTCTCCTCCTCTCCTCTCCTTCGCTTTGCTTTCTTCTGCTGTTTTTAAAATCTTTGTCTGTCCTCCCCGTCCTCCGCTCACTCACTCCATCTGTTTCTAAATCTACAACCTCTCGTCACCTCCTCACTCGTTCATCGTGGAGCTTCCTCATTCTGTCATATTCTTGCTCTCTCGCTCACTTTAAGTACTTCAACAGATCACAAAGCTTCTTAACTCTTTACTGCTTTTAGCACACACACACACACACACACACACACACACACACACACACACACACACACACACACACACACGCACACACGGCAGGTCAGACATGCAGTAGCAGCAGGCACCACAGTGTTAAGAGGCCAACACACAGAAACTGTAGTTGTGATTCATTAAATCCTACTGCAACATCTGTGTGTGTGTGTGTGTGTGTGTGTGTGTGTGTGTGTGTGTGTGTGTGTAGGGGGTTATGACAGGGTAATGGTCACTGGGTCACCTCCATACAGATTAATGCTGATCCTTCAGAAACAGAGAGACGCCACACATCCAGGCAGATGTAAGAAAACATGGCCGCCAACAGAGCAGACGTGTTTTGTGCAGTTTTTTTTTCCACAACATCAACGCTTTGCTGTGAAAATTCACAAATAACTGTTTAGAGAATCTCATGTAGCCAGACTTATCTCCAAATTGGCGTTTCAGTGCTAAAGAAAGGTCTGGGATCAGCGATTATCTTCCTGCTACAGGGGGAAAAACGCTCTGGCTTTGCCCACCAAACATATGAAAATGTCCAAGTACAGCTGGAACTATGAGTCAGTTAATGAAGTGACAGATAATTGAATACATTTCCCGCTATACTGATGATAATCAAAGTAATTTTGTTATGCAAATTTTTTTTATCATGGCCGGCATGCTGTCTGACATCACACACTGGAGCGACATGATGCTACGGTCATTTGGTTCTGTGTCAAATGCAAAGGAGGCATAAAGACGGGACTTCAGGCGGCTCTGTAGCGCCATCTCTGTGTAGAAAGGACTAGTGTGTCCAAAAGTCTGTAGTAACCAGGGCTCTGTGCTTGGCTGCGGTGTGTTGGGGCTTAACAAGCTGGTGAGGAAGGTCAGCTCTGTGGTCGGGCTGGAACTGGACAGTCTGGGGTCAGTGGCAGAGAGGAGGATGAAGGACAGGATCACAACCACCCTGATTAACCCCTCTCACTCCTCTCCATGACCAGCTGTGGCAGATGGGCGGCTCATTCAGCCACCAGATCATCCCACACAGATGTAGAACAGAATATGTGCCCACCAGCACCAGACTGTACGACAGCAGAGGAGACCGCAGACCATCATCACACTGAGCAGCTTCAGACTGGCAGATATCTTTTAAACCACACATCACTGAAGTAAAAATATATTCTGTTTTACAGCATTAGTCAATTTCAGCTTGTGCTAATCCCCAGGTCAAAGACAGACACTTCTTCATGCCCCTCGGTGTGTGATACCCACGCTGAAGGCATAACTTATTTTATCTGTAATTATCTTCGGTCTGTGGCTTCATGTCTACCACCGAATCCCAGCCGTGATGATATTGAAAGTGATGATATTTTTTAATTCATTAAACTTTTTATTTGTAGGAGAAATAGCAACTGTTACGTTACATCTTATTTCAAAGTTACAAAGCGTTTCTTAAATGTTTCTTTTTGCAGATTAAAGCCTCCTACAGACTTCAAATAAACTTGGGTACAACAGACTGCACGATGACAGTGCCTACTGAATCACAGGCTACAATGTACGTTCATCGATGTTAATACACAAGAACAAAACGTCATTAGCGAGCGCCATCCGTCTACGCCGCTGTAGTGATAAGAGAAAATGAAAACATGAATCCAGCCCTCGCTATAGTGGCTTTAGGCCCGTTTCCACCGCAGGAACTTAGGGGTAATTTTACGGGGCCGGGGCTGTAAGCAAAGCAGTTTTGTGTTGCTATGTGTGGTATTTATTCAGTTTTGGGAAATCACGATGTCTAGAAAGCATCAGCTGACAGGGACAGCTAACAGCAGCAGCAAAGCTAACATCAGGACGTCATCTGTTAAAAGCCTCCCGTTGTCGGATACGACATGAAACTACTCCAGTTAGCTCAATCATGTTGTAACTAAGACATCCTCTAGAAAAAATATTTTTTTCACGGGCCACTTTGTGAGTTTTGGGAGTTATTACAGACACCGCTATCGGCTAACAGCTAACAGCGTCCCTACGCCCCTACGTCGCCCCGGTCAAAATGGTCGCGCAACGATTACATCACATCCAGAGCCCGGTAACTTTGCAGGAACCTTCCTCCTACTCCGCTCTCTCAGTGGAAACACGGCGGTTGAGAGGGCCGAGTGAGAGGATGTTCCTGTAGTAGTTCTTGCCCCCCAAATAGTACCAGAAACTTCTTCAGTGGAAACGGGCCTTTTATGTGTGAAAAAGTCTGAAGAGGAGGAGGAGAACGTGGATGCGGTCATGGTCGGGGGAAAGAGGCCAACTTGACATCCCAGTTTTTCAACAAGAACTCGAAGTGTATTTATTAGCATCTACTAGCATTGAGCATTGTCATGCTGATCAGTGTGTCATTTCATGCTTCATTTCTATTGGTTGGTTAGTAGACGTAGATGGTAACAGCAGTCGCACAGTGAGATGGTCATCCCAAAACATCCGTCCTTGAACCTCTCTCACTGTGTGATGTGGGACCACCGTTTTAGAGCCGCAACCGAAGATATCACCATGTTTCTGTAATATTGGTTCTCTTTCGTCTGGGACAGCCCAAAATCACACAGTGTATACCAGGCTTAAAGGAGCAGTGCGTAGGATTATGAGGGATATGGCGTCTAGTGGTGAGGATTGCACATTGAAACCAGCTGACACTTCTCCTGGTTAGAATTCCTTTAATGTTCATTGTTCAGGAGCTGAATTATCCACAGAGGTCTCTTCCTCTCCAAAACAAACAGACCAGCTGATTTAAACCGGTAAAAAAAAACAACAACCCACAGTTAAATCAGTTTCATGTTAAAAATCAGTGTTTTTCTGACACTGCTCAGCACAGAGGGGCTGCTAACTACAGTGGTCAATGTGAAAACATGAATGTCCCTATCTAGAGCCGGTGTTTGGTTTGTCCGTTCTGGGCTTCTGTTGAAACGGTTCAACATGGTGACCTTCGTAGACGAGGACTTTCTCCCTATGTAGATATAAACAGGTCATTTTACAACACATTCTCACTCTGACCTCGTCACATATCAACGTTTGGTCATGGACTTTACACGATGACATATGACGTCCAAGGTACCCTGGGTGTGTTGGTTGTTGACGTTCTGGGACGCCGTGTCAACTTCAGCCTGTTACATGCATTGTCTTCTGTCAAAATTCACTTCTGTTTTTTCACAGGAAATTTACAGTTTGCATACAGTCTCTTTCAAAATAAAAGCATTATGCTGAGTTTTTTTCCTTCAACAACATATGCACGAGGTTAGGTTTAGGTTTAGACAAAAAAAACAAACAGGGATTGGCTTTATAATCATGCAAGAAGTGAACATCAGCCTCCTGAGTGAAAGTCAGTGGTTGTTGGACCTATTCACCATCAAGACTCTTTTGTGTTTGATGCCAGAAGTCATTGCCAAAGGGCCAGTATTCGACAACTTCAGAGTGAGACTGGGTTTCACTCTAAGATAACAATATATCCCCCTAAAAGTGTTTGTCTACCAACAATGATAACTACAACAATAAATAATAACCAAAATAAAGGCATTCACATTCACTTTATTCATTTAACTTTGTAGATTGTTTAAGATTGTTATGTAAGTATTAAAATCATCAAAACAAACAGTTAATGCTTTCCAAGTGTTATATTTGATCAAATTATTTATATCATATTATCTTGCTGTTGAACAGTGTTTGTAAACAGGCTGAAGTTGTGTCAAAGTGTTTAATTGCTCTCAGAGGACAAACAGATAATGACCTGTTGACCATCTGACATAATGACTGTGATACTAACTTTATTACTTGTTACTGTCAAAGTGTTTTGGTGTGTTTGTGATGTGTGATGTGTGATGTGTGTTTCTGATGGCAGTGGTCCTGTGAGGCCGCCACACTGTGACCACTGGGTCATAATTAGCTGTTTGTATTAGCTGGCTGCAGTCAGGCCACTCCCCTGAGGCCGCCACCGCAGATGAGGCTGCACGCTAATGACCCTCATTACAGTGTCCTTACATCAGCTGTGGCCTTCTGCAGACAGCATATTGTTATTATCTAAATAGTTGCATCATTACTAATTGGAGGCACACACACACACACACACACACACACACAATCCCTGACATCACCTTTAAGATGCATTTTCTTTTGTTTTTGTCACCATATTTTGACCTCTTTGATCTCCTGTAAGAGTAAAATTTGTGGTGTACGTCATTTCACATTTCACAATGTCATTCTATACCCTACAAAATAAAAGTCTCTGCTTAATCCACATGGGATTTTACAGGAATGGATAATGCAATGTTCTTTATATTGTGAAATAAAGTAAAAACAGAAACAGTACATACATACATACATACATGGAACACAAGAGGAGGTGTGAATCACAAATGATCGTGCAACCTATGAATTGTATTAATGAAATGCCGTTATATTGCGGTATGTTTTAGATTTTAAGCAGTGAAAAACAGAAGGCCGCATCATTGTTACTGAGTAACAAATTAGATGAAATATGAAGTATGAATGGAAAATAAGTACGTAAGGAGCATAAAGAGAAACTTCATCAGAGGACTGCGTTGGTGGAGTTGTATTACTGGGACATTAAATCCAGGAAGTCCTGTTTTAGTGAAATATCTGTGCGTCAGAGGGCTTAACAGAAACATAAACACTGCACAGTGGTTTATAATAACTAGCAGACAGGATTTTAAAACTCACTGCTGTGACTAGGTTACGTTAGTTTTTTCACGCAGAGCGGAAATCAGTCTGAACCAGGCCTCATTTCATGACAGGCGCAAATATGATGTCATCCAGGGCTGAGCAACCTCTGACGACCTGTGACGTGCGCTAGCGTGGGCACGTTGAGCAATTTTCCACAACACTGAAATATGTCACTACATTTGTTAAAATTCATAACAGTGCAGTCCCATTATCACAAGTTGTTAAATTGGGTTATTGATAAAAAAGATAAAAGCAGTATGATAAATTCATGTTGACATGATGATTGATTGATTTGGCTCAAGTGTGTTTGAGCCGCTGTAACCAGGAGACCACACAGCACCCGCCTGCATACAAAACAGATATTGCAGGTTTAAAGTGGGTCAGTCTGTGACACCTGGGGTCTGCATGCCTGGGTCCCTGCCCCTGCCTGCTGCCTGGCACACAATGCACCCAGCCCCAGTGCCAGTCCCTGCAGGCGTTGGGCCCACAGGTCAGTGGCTCCATGTCATTCATGGCCCAAGGCCTAGCTGCCAGACGAGGATCCCCCCCACGTCTGGCTCCAGAGGGGGGGCCCCTTTGTCCCCATATCGGGTGATGTACTCTTTTCCTGAATGTGCTGTGTCATCGAGGTCTTCTTGAATCGGTCTGGCCCCTCCCCTGGGAGCACTTTGCCTTGGAAGACCCTACCTGGAGCCCCAGACCACACAGCTCCCAGGATCACAGGGACACACAACGTTACAGTGTTACAAAGTAACCAATGTCATTTTCACTACCAAACTTCTCTTGCAGTTGATGTGTCAGCTGGCTAGTTTGCCAAATTACTTCATCATATGACATCATCAATGATATTAACTTATGTACAATGACAAATATTGTTGATTTTCCCAACAATATAAGATGTACTGATACAGAAAACTTTCTACTAGCGAAAGGTATGTAGGGGGTGCCAATGCGCAAACCATAGACTGAGTTAAGGTTAGCCAGCTAGATGTAACTTAGCTCATTACTCTTCATGGATCTCCCATTGGTTGTTGCGTAACATCAGCTGGTAAAGTCACTTTCAGATGGCAAGGTATATAGTATGGAGTCAATGGTCAAAATTAAACAAAGGAACATTGCAGATAGTAGTGTAATTCTAAATATGATTGTAATATTGGTGCAGTCTGTGCACCCATATCAAATGTAAAAGCACTATGTGACACAGTATGAGGGAGGGACCACTCAGTTAAGGAAATATAGCCACTTTCAAAAACTATAAATGTTGAAAATAATTAAAATGCTGTACGGTTGTTGTTTAAAGAGGCAACAGATAGCATCTTTTCCTAAATATATCATGATGAAAATAATGTGAGTTGCACAGGGTAGTGGCCACAGTAAAATCAGAGTATCAGTGTTTACATAGGTTACTTACTGGCTTTGCAATCTGTGTAATAAGCTTCTGCCACTGGTGCCGAAATTTTGCGGAAAAAATCTGCTTTACAGCAGGAAACGCGTCATGTATTGTGAAATTGGTCAGTCAGCAAATCAGGGACTGGAGCGAGTCCTTATGAGGAGTTGGGCATGAGACAGTTGAGTCACAAGCACAATGGCAGACGGACTAAGTTTGAAGACAAGTGAAAAACAAAAGAAAAGGAGTCCCTCTGTGTGAGGAGGCAAAGAAGAGCAAAAAGGAGAGTGATAAAACAAGAGGAAAAACAAGAGTAAACCTCAGTCAGGCGTTCAAGAGATGGAGGGAGCTCCGTGACCAAAGAGGCTTCAAAACCGATGTCCAGCTAGCTTTCTTTCTAATGGATCAGTAAGTAACACGGCTAAATGTTAGCTAGACCAGAGAGGATTGGACTGTACTGGCTGCTAGTTCATTCCTAGCTGGCCAGCATCGCAAATCGCCGCAACCAGGGAGCGGGTAGCGAGTGTTGGTCGGCTGACATCCTGGTTGCCATTCTACGGCAGCCCTCGGACAGTGATACCCCCCTCCCTTCCTTCTGTTCTCTTCTCACGGAGGCAGCTATCCACGGACATCGCCCAGCTAAGTTACGCCCAGCTAAGTGAACACTGGACTTTGTTTCTCATTCAATTTGAGCTCCAACCGGTTTATTCTAGAATGGGGACTGTTTACATGTGCATATTGGTATAATTCCACTGTGTCTACTGTTGTTTGTACTGGTACTGTACATATTGGTATCATTTACTGTGAGTTGTTTGTACTGGTACTGTGCATTCTGCTATAATTATTTGTATTACTGTTTCTTTTTTCTTCAGATAAATCTGATAATTGTTGCTCGGTCTCTTTACTCATTTATTTAGTAGAGTGTCCAAACATTTTGGATGAAAACATTATGAAAGCTAAGACTAATCATTTCACCAAACTCACTGAAGAGGCCAATGGCAGCAGTTTTAAACTGTGGCAACATATAAATAGACTAACCAACTCAAGTAAGCAAAAGCACCCTAAAATAAACTGCCTCAAAGTCTGTGATAAAATTATTGATAGTAATGAGTCTATTGCAAATGGTTTTAATAGTTTTTTTATTGAGTCTGTACAAGAATTAGCAAGTAATTATAAATCTACTGAGTCATCTCCTGAAGAATTTGAGCATGATCACACAGACTCCTTTTACATAAAAGAGGTATCCCATGATAAAGTTAAAAAAGTGATTGCAAACATGAATAACTCCATGTCTAAGCATATCCATAACTTAAATGCTGCATTTATCAAGAGATATCTGAGCTGTCTGTTGAAGCCAATTACCTACTTAGTAAACCTGTCAATACAAACAAAAATCTTCCAGAGAGCTGGAAAACTGCAATAATTACCCCAGTTTATAAATCAGGAGACAAAGACTTAGCAAGTAATTACAGGCCTATTGCCGTCCTCCCTGTAGTCTAAAAAGTTCTGGAGAAGATTGTAGCTGAACAGTTAATGAAACACTTACAGCCTATTTCCGGATGCGTGTTGGTTGCGTCTCCACTCCGGCACGGCAGTGGAGCCGATAGGATTCAATTCTAGTCAATGTGTGTGTTTCCACCGGCTGCGGCTGTGCTGCGTTCCGGCTCCGTTTCAGCTGCGGCGCTCCGGAGCCCTCCGCAACAGATACGCAGGACTTCTATTTTTGCTGGACGCCGGAGCACAACGCAGCAATTTAGCACAGAGCAAATCGTGCAGGGTAGGAAGTCGTGCACAGAAACGAAATAAAATATCCGGTTAATTTTCAAAATAAAATACACAGTGTTCACGGCGGATCATATTTCCCTGCACTACACCTTGAAAACTACATAATGGGCAGAGGCAGGCCTGAAGTCAACAGGTCAGAGGTTTTCAGACGTCATTTCACCCCGTTGACACCATGGACGAGGAGATATTAATCATGGCAGTGCACCGAGATGTCTTCCGGCGGAGCTGCACCGCTCCGCACAGCAAATGCAGCTGGTGGGTGTTGACGGACGGCGGAGCATGCAGCAGATAACCAGCGCTGCCGTTCCGCAACGGACATGCATCCAGTGGAAATCTGACATTAGACTCTAACCAACTGCTTCATCCACAGCAGTTTGGATTTAGACAAAAATATTCCACAGAAACAGCAAACTGTTATCTGCTTGAGAAGATCAAAGCCTCTCTGGATAAAAGAAATGTTGTAGGAGCAGTGTTCTTGGATCTAAAAAAGGCATTTGACACTGTTAACCACAGTATCCTACTTAATAAACTAAATCAATTCAAAATGTCACCTGAAGCTCTGAAGTGGCTCAAATCATATCTGGGGGGGAGACAGCAATGTGTCAGGGTCAATGGGGTGAAGTCACATATGAATGCAAACAGCATGGGAGTACCGCAAGGGTCTGTTCTTGGTCCATTGTTGTTCACAGTGTATATGACCTACCAAGCTGCTGTCCAGATGTCAACTGCCAGATGTACACTGATGACATGGTCATCCATGTGTCCACTAAAACACCCAGCCTGGGTGCAGAGCATCTGACGCAGGCTTTATTGAACATCTCTGAATGGCTCGAGTTATCCCATCTAACTCTTAATGTTAAAAAACTGTATCCATGTGCTTCTCCATGCGTAATAGACCCGCATATGATGTATTTGAGGTCAGGATTAAGAAGGAAATCATTGATGAAGTGAATGAAGTCAAGTACCTAGGCATCATCTTGGACAAGAACTTAAAGTTTGATAGTCAGGTTAAGTACATCTGTAACAAGGTTAGACCAAATCTTAACTGCTTTTGTTTTATTAGAAGGAACCTGTCACATCAAGCTGCAAAACTGTACATGCATGCAATGATTTTTTCTCATTTGTCATATTGCCTCACATCATGGTCACAAGCTTCTTCAACCACATTAAAACCTATAATCTCAATATACAAGCAGGCAATAAAACTCATGGACCGGAAACCAATGAGATGGCATCACTGCTGCATTTTAAGAAAACACAACCTTCTCACCTTTGAAAATTTTATGAATGTTAGTACTCTTAAATTGTTTATTAAATGTCTAAATAATCATGTGTCAGTACTGTTTTCTGAACTGGCCATCGTCAGAGCTCTCACAGAGCGACCACACGAGCCTCCACCAGTGGTGATTGTCTTGTCCCAAGATACAAGACTTCATTCTGTCAGTCTGCTCTTTCTGTAAAGGAGGCAAAACTTTGGAACTCTCTACCCACTAATCTAAAATTAGAGACCAACAGTAATGCTTTTAACAAAAGACTCAAACAATGGCCAAAATCAAAAGTGCTCACAAGAATAGTTTTAACTGGTTGATTGCTTGATCATGTTGCCTTTGCTTTGTAGCTAATGTATGTATTTAATCTGAACAACTGCTTCTCTTTTACTGTTTTAATGTTACTGTACACTGCAATGTTTTCTCTTTCTTTTCTCTTTTATTATTATTATAATTTCAAAAGTCTCCTGTGGACAAGTGTTGTGAATTAGCACGTGTGCTAAAACACTCAAAAAATAAGGCCTCTGAATTCTGGGATCCAGACTTTGACAAAGTTTGTCACATGTTGCCATTTCCTTGATGAAGGGTTTAATGAGATCCATGGAGGATGAAGCAGTGTGATATAAACATGTTACAAATTCAACCTGGGGAGTATAGAGGTGAACACAGTTAAATCAGAGCTATGAATGAATAACACATTCAAATACAGGTTGATTGTTAAATCGTTTTATCTGCCTGTTTAAGTGATTTAAGTGGGTTGATTTTTGACAATCTTTATGGATGAAGGATTAAATGTAACATATATAACTCTAGGTGGACATGTGGAAGTTCACAAATACAGATTCCTTTATTTTATGATCATGTTTATAGCATACATTTTAGTAATCTGCAGTAATTCTACTATTGTGTATCTTATTGTGATTCACCGAAACCTCCATGAGCCTATGTACATTTTCATTGCAGCTTTGTTAATCAACTCTGTTCTTTTCAGCACTGCTATTTACCCAAAGCTTCTGATTGACTTTTTATCTGAAAAACAGATCATATCTTATTCAGCCTGTATCTTTCAGGGTTTTCTGTTTTATACTTTAGGCGGTGCAGAGTTCTTACTGTTGTCAGCCATGGCCTATGACAGGTATGTGTCTATATGTAAACCTCTGCAATATACAACTATCATGAGAAAAACAACTGTCTGTATATTTCTGGCTTTAGCTTGGTTTGTTCCTGCTTGTCAGCTTGTGGCATCAGCAGTGGTAAACATTCATGTAAAGCTCTGCAGATTTACTGTGAGAGCAATTTTTTGCAATAACTTTGTTTACAGACTTCATTGCAGCGGGTCAAGAGCACTGTCTATATTTGGTGTGGTCATTTTGCTAAATGTTGCATTATTTCCAATGCTCTTCATTCTTTTTACATATGCAACAATATTCAAAATAACCTATCGGAGTTGCAGAGAAGTCAGGAAAAAAGCTGCAGAGACCTGTTTACCTCACCTGTTGGTTTTGATCAACTTCTCCTTGCTGTGCACATATGATGTAACTATAGTTAGACTGAAATATGATATTCCAAAACTTGCAAATTTAATAATGACTTTACAGCTGGTTTTGTATCATCCGCTTGTTAATCCAATCATATATGGACTAAAAATGAAAGAAATTTCAAAACACCTCAAGCAGTTGTTGTTATGTCAAGGCAAGGTTAACTAATGTTAACAACATAAAATTCTTCTTCAAAAAAGACTACAATTGGACTTGTTTTGCTAAATAATACACAGTAATGAGCACTGTCAGCTTCAACAATGTGATGACTGATACATTTTAGTAGTTTCATTCTGAAAGTGCCATTACTGTCGTATTGCTTTGAATTTACTGTACAAATGCAGAACCCTATTTATTATGTCCATTATTAGTTTTCTCGGTCTATTGCTGAAGTATATAAATACTAGAGAAAGAATCACATTACACCTGCTTTTGCCTCTTTACATTGTTTATAGATTGTGTTTAAAGAGGTTATTAACCACTGACTTTTGATGCACTGCATGGGTTTTTACTTCACTACTGAACGTTAGAGTCCCTGTGAGCTGTGAGAGCCCCTGGAACAATCTCTCAGAGGTCATTCCCTCAGCTGACTCTGTATTTTATTTTAAATCATTTCTGAAATCATACATTTATCCCACAGTAGACCCTGATTGTATTTAACTCTGCTCCCTTACTCCATTAGTTTTTATCTTGTCAGTTTTCACTGTTTTGTTCATCTCATTGTTGTTGATGTGTCTTATAACTTCATGACCATGTTATTATCATGGCAATAAAAGATTTCAAATGTTGAAAACATTGTGGCGTTATTCTATATATTTTACAATGTAGTGCTCATAATGAACACTGTATACTGTAACGCCTGGTACACAGTCTGAACTTTACTGTAGAGGCATAAAAATATATTTTTCCCAGCAGTTATCTTGGCTATGTGCTACATTTAAGATTGACATAACCTCCACAATAATAATGGTGCTCTGTCAGAGCTAGGACACCAGTAAGCACAAATGATTTAATATGTTGGTTGTAAGATTTTTTTTAATTTTTAGGATGACATAACATAGAGCAGTGGTTTTAACATATTTTTGGGCCAGTGTCCCCCTATTCATGATCCAGGTCCATCACCTCCTCCCATCAACTAAAATGTAGGCTAAATGTCTTCCCTGATTATTAATGTTGATTATTATTCTGTACTATATCATTATAAGACCATGTAATTGAATGCTAATGTTGGGAACACATAGCTGAAAGTATTAAAATGGCTATGAGAAATAATTATGATAACTATTAATTATGTAGAATAATATGATTTAATTTACATGAACTCACCTTGTGGGGCACCAAAAAAAAGGAAAAATGATAGCCGTTTAATTAATTCAGTTTCATAAAGTACATTAAACTATCAGTTTGAAGGATTTGGGAGTTTTTGACACAGCAGGGCTCAAGGTTTCAGGAGTCAGAGTATTTACAAAGCTTTGAAATTTGCTTAAACTGGCCTTTCCTAACGATGACTGTGAACAAACCAGAGCCCTAACAAGACCCAGGTAAAAGTTGTCTAAGGCCTAGTCCACACGGACCCGTGTACTTCTGAAACCATGTATTATTCTATGCGATTTGGCTGTTTGGCCACACGCAACCGCACTTTTGGGCCCCCGAAACCGCGTTTCTTTGAAACCGGAGTCCAGGGTGAAGTTTTTGGAAAACTCCGGTACCAGCAGTTGCGTGTAGATAGGATAACTGCAGTATTTTATTACCTGACGCCCCTGTTTGACGTCAGAGCGATGGTAAATAGCTCTTTTCTAAAAGTTTACTAACTACTAAAATCCACATACTGTGTTAAATACAATGTATCTTAACTATATTTACAATGAAGCTTGATTCTGCACTCTGCTCTTAGCTTGTATGTGAATGTTTACCGTTGCTATGGCAACAAGTGACAGCTGACGTTAGCGTCAGTTAGCTTAGCTCAATCATCCAACAAACAATAACCCATAAAATTATAATTCAACATATTTAAACAAAATCAACAAGAGCTACCAACAGTTACAGTCCTTACACCCTTAGCTAATGTGTTGTCACAGGTTAGAGTGTCAAGATTAAAGTAATAACTGCTTAAATCCCTGAGGAACTACACTAGCATTAGTGACGGTAGCAGCCACTCGGTCTTCAGTAGCTTTACTCTAGGTGTAACTGCCAACTGAAGAACGCAGCGCAAACCAACCGTTTATATACCCAGATTTGCTCTCGTGCCTTTACTCAAATCAGTTATGCTTTCAATTGAATGGGGGGTATCTGTATGGTATGTAAAGATACAAAATCGATATCATATGCATAAAATACAACCACGAAAGCAGTGACGGGCCTGCCAATGGAGGTTCTGGATCCGGCCGGGTCGGACCTCCATTGGCAGGCCCGTCACTGCTTTTGTGGTTGTGTAGTTGGTCGTTCAGGCGCCTCTGCTGTCGAACTAGCTCGCACTATTTTTGTGGATTGGGTTTGTTTTTATTTTCCACACTTCCCTATTTCAGTGTTTACTCTGACTTCTCATTGGTTAAAATGACCTTTCCGTAAAAATTTACATCGCCACCTACTGCTTTGGCATATGCATTACATCACTTGATAGCCGGTTTTGCGGTTTTGTGTGGATATCATATTTTTTCATCACACCACTCGTGTGGATGAATTTTTTTTGGAAACCGGAGCCTGAAAAATTTCGGTTTCAGAAGTACACAGGTCCGTGTGGACTAGGCCTGAGAGCTCAAATGTCTTGAGGTGTCCAAACCTTTACATGATGTTCCTTTCCCTTTTTTCCACTCCAAAATTATACAAAGCAAAATAACACACTGATCTTGCTTAAAATGTTGAAAAGCATGTTTCATCTTTAACTTCATGTCTTTTGGAGATCACTTCATCTTTTACTTACTTAAAGGACAACTTCAGTATTTTTCAACCTGGGCCCTATTTCCCCATGTGTATGTGTGCGTATGATTCATAGGTACAACTCGTTCTAAAATTGGTTCAGTATTGAGGGAGGCGGATGCAACCGGAGCCGCGAAACGAGCTAAAACGGTAACGGGGGCAAATGCGTCCCGTATAAGTTTGCGCAT
>NC_065512.1:5151916-5161395 GCF_006386435.1 Epinephelus moara | reverse complement strand
CAAAACTTGCAAATTTAATAATGACTTTACAGCTGGTTTTGTATCATCCACTTGTTAATCCAATCATATATGGACTAAAAATGAAAGAAATTTCAAATCACCTCAAGCAGTTGTTATGTCATAGGAAGATGAACTAATGTTATCAACACTGATTTCTTCTTCTGTTTAACAGTGCAGAGATGTGATTTCTCTGATCCTTGGAAAGTGTTTAACTTTAGGACTTGTTTAACTTAATAATGCACAGTAATGAGCACTGTCAGCTTCAACAATGAGATGACTGATGACANGTGCAGAGATGTGATTTCTCTGATCCTTGGAAAGTGTTTAACTTTAGGACTTGTTTTACTTAATAATGCACAGTAATGAGCACTGTCAGCTTCAACAATGAGATGACTGATGACATTTTCTGCAGTTACTCTGTTGCAGTAGTTTCATTCTCAGTGTTTCATCACTGTCTTACTGCTTTGAATTTACTGTATGAATGCAGAACCCTATTTATTATATCCATTATTAATATTCTGGGTCTATTGCTGAAGTATATAAATACTAGAACTAAAACCCTGCTTTTGTCTTTTTACACTGTTTATAGATTGTGTTTAAAGGGATTTTTTTAGAATTATATTGCTGACTTTTGATGCACTGCATGGGTTTTTATTTGTGTCACGAATGAACGTCAGAGTCCCTGTGAGCTGTGAGAGCCTCTGGATCAATCTCTCAGAGGACATCCACTCAACTGATTGTATTTTATTTTAAATAATTTCTGAAATCATACATTTATACCACGGTAGTTCCTGATTATATTTAACTCTGCTCCCTTACTCCATTAGTTTTTATCTTGTCAGTTTTCACTGTTTTGTTCATCTCGTTGTTGATGTGTCTTATAACTTCATGACCATTTTATTAACATGGCAATAAAGGATTTCAAACGTCGAAAACATTGTGGCGTTATTCTATATATTTTACTAGTGATGTAAGAAAATATTGATACGTTGAAATATCGCGATATTTCATTTTGCAATACTGTATCAGTTCTCAAAAGTACTATATCAATTTTTAATCAGTAGTTTTCATGCATTTCTGGCAGTGGTTATTTTGTGTGTTGTATTTAACCCTCCTACCACTAGTTACCAGCAGTCACACAGCCGTTTGACTATTCCACTCCACCGAAACAATCAGATCTCATGAGCGTAAAAGCCTCTGCAAACTCTGGAGTCTTGTGTTAGCAAACACAGGTGACCGATGGCTGAATCTGAGCGCATAAGACCGGCTCCCGTGATATACAAAGCTGATGTGTGGAATCATTTCGGTTTTCGAAATATGGAAGGCTATAAAGACAGCGACAAGAGTCATGCGGTTTTGTAAAATGTGCCATGCCAGAGTTAAATACTCTGGCAACATGACAAATCTGCGAGCACACATGGCCAGACTCCATGCCGATGTACAGCTAATGGCTAACGTGAAACGAATGGACCCCTCTCAACAAACTCTGGAACAAGTCCACACATCGAAGTTACCACCGACCTCAACTCGTGCAACCAAGATAACGCAGTCACTACTTTATTTCATTTGCAAAGACATGCACCCCCTTAGTGTTGTAGAGAATGAGGGGTTCCATAATATGATCCAAACATTGCAGCCCTGTTACACCATACCTTCCCGGCAACACTTCACTGACATCGCTTTGCCTAAGTTGTACACAGTAGTAATAGCCAAGGTGCTGGACTCTCTCAGTTCAGCAGAGAGAGTTGCTTTGACATGTGACGCTTGGACATTGAGGGCCACTGAATCGTATGTAACCATAACAGCGCATCACATAACTGACGGGTGGAAGCTAGAGTCCCATGTACTGCAAACACGAGCTATGCAAGACAGTCATACAGGAGAAAACATTGCAGCGTTACTGGGTGAGGCTATAACTGAATGGGAACTGGATGCAAAAGAACTTGCAGGCATGACTCACATACAGTGTTTTGCACACAGTCTTAATCTCGCCTCGCAGAGAGCATTAAAATTGCCAACAGTGGTGCGACTACTCGGCAGGAGGCATGTGACAACCTTTTTCAGATGCAGCACCATAGCTAGCCACCAGCTAAAGTGCAAACAAGAACTGCTCCAGCTACCAAAACACAGACTGATAACAGACGTTGTCACTAGATGGAACAACTCATACGAGATGATTTTTAGAACAGCAGCCAGCTATTTATGCAGCACTGCTTTTAACAGAAGTCAGAAAGAGTGAAAAAGAAATCTTCACATTGAACGAGGCTGACATCACCTGGCCAGAGGGTGTGCTCAATGCACTCAAGCCAATGAAGGATGCCACATTGGTGATGTCAGAGGAGAGCATGTCAGCACTGTCCATCATTGTTCCACTTCATGCCAAGCTTGTCAAGGGTACAGAAGAAAGCCCAGATGATGACACACAGATAATGAAGGAGATCAAGGCTGCTATAACACAAGATCTGGGAAAAAGATATACCAGTGAGAGGGGGATGCTGTACATGGTATCAGATTTTGATCCTAGGTTCAAGGATCTACCCTTTCTCTCAGAGAAAGAGACCAGTGAGATCTACTCCAGACTGACCGATGCTCTCATGCCTACCATAAAGAAGCAACAGAATGTACGTAATTAATTAGACTGAAAGCTGGGCATCCTGAAAGCTGGGCATGTGGACCAGCTTGTCTTCCTCCAAATGGATGTTACAGGGGCTGTTAAATACAAATGCAGATTACACTGTTCTGACAGCATAAAAATAAACTGTTTACACAGATTATATGCATCTAACAGCATAGTGTGTTCTTCATACCTGAGTTTTCCATAAATTATTTTATTTTGAAAAGAATCATATTTGTTGCCTTGCTTAAAGGCGCCGTATGTAAGAATGTGGCCAAAACGGTTACTGCACTCAAATTCAAAATACTGCCGTGAGTCGTGTCCGCCCCCCCCTCCCCACAGATTCGAGGCTGCTGGACAGTGGCACGCTGGAGACTGATGGCAAAAATAGAAGTCCTGCATATCTGTTGCGGAGGGCTCCGGAGTGCCGCAGCTGAGACGAAGCCGGAACACACATCGACTAGAAGTGAATCCTATTGGCTCCGCTGCCGTGCCGGAGTGCAGACGCAACCAACACGCATCTGGTGGAAATTGGGGGTTATTTGTTTGCCTACGGGTGGCTGCCGTGGCAGGGCCGCGTCGCCGCGTCCTTGATCTTTGGTTTTCCAGCGGATCGTTCAAACAAGTCCGGCTTCTCTGCTGCTAACGCTGCTGCCGGGATACAGCGGAGGAGGAGCCGGCTGCTAATGCTATGTACCAGGACACTGCTAATGCTATGTACCAGGACACTGCTAATGCTGCTTGCCGTGCTGCTAACGTTTGTTTCTCAAAAAAACGAGTCGGGTCGATGACCCACCTGCACATGGGCTACAATGTATGATCGAAAATGAATAACAGTTGAAAGTATTCGAAATGTCCATCCCCGTCTTGCTATGATGCTAGTTAGCCAACTTTGGCTAAAGCTTACCTGTCGAGGAGATGAGTAACCACTTTGACATCCGATTTCAAATTCTTCTCCGCTTTCAACCGTCTCCACCGTTCAAAAGCATCTCCTATAGACCCTCGCTTTGCCTCGAGTTTTGTCTTGGCGTTTTGGGAATCATAACGAGGTCGTTTGGGTTTAGTCGCACCGTCAGACATTGTAGCTCAGTCGCAACTGTAACTGATGCTGAGACTCTACTGACTGTGTGACTGGTAGACGGCGGTTGGTGGCACAACAGGCCAAAACACAAATTCAAAACATAAACATGATTTGCGGACCGTAAATTTGTTTTTTAAATGCGAATATTCTGGCTGTACTATTGTTGTCAGTGAGATCAGTATGTTATATGAACATTATTCCTTAGTCTCTGTGACATATTAGGAGGATTTTACGACTATTTGCTTTAGATTTCTTACATATAGCTCCTTTAAAGTGGTAATAATAATGGTGCTCTGTCAGAGCTAGGACACCAGAAAGCACAAATTATTTAATATGTTGGTTGTAGATTTTATTTTTTTTATTTTTAGGATGACATAATGTAGAACAGTGGTTTTAACCTATTTTTGGGCCAGTGTCTCCCTATTCATGATCCAGGTCCATCACCTCCTCCCATCAACTAAAATGTAGGCTAAATGTCTTCCCTGATTATTAATGCTGATTGTTATTCTGTACTAAATCATTATAAGACCATGTAATTGAATGCTAATGTTGGGAACACATAGTTGAAAGTATTAAAATGGCTATAAGAAATAATTATGATAACTATTAATGAAATAGAATAATATGATTTAATTTACATGAACTCACCTTGTGGGGCACCATAAAAAAGGAAAAATGATAGCTTTAATTCAGTTTCATAAAGTACATTAAACTATCAGTTTGAAGGATTTGGGAGTTTTTGACACAGCAGGGCTCAGTGATTCATTCACACTTGTGCCATATTAAACAGACAGCAAGTGTGATTCCAAAGGTTTTTATCACAATATGACAAAAATAAACACACAAAATTACAAACTAAATAAACCTAACTACAGACTAAGACACTTAAAAGTGTTTGTGTGTGTGTGTGTGTGTGTGTGTGTGTGTGTAGATCATCAATTACTCACTTAATGACAGCAAATCAACACATGTACATCAACAACAGTGAAATAGTCTTGCTTAGCCTGTACAACTGTACCAGTGCTGTGCCCAGTTGTTACGTTACCAATCCATAAATGTTGGGAGGAGTTGTTTTGTTATGCTGCTTATTAGTCGGCGATTCTGTCTATTGTGTATGAGCAAAGATGGAAAGGATTGTGATTCCTGAGGCAGTCTTTGCAGTGTTGAATTTGAGTGTTACAGGTCAGAGGAATCTTTTAACTCTTTGTCTTTACAAAGATAGCAGTTAGGTGCTAACTCTGCTTTGATTCCCTTTGAAAAATTACCTCACCCACTTTGTGTCTGTTGCAGGCGCTAACTTGTCTGGTCCCTTCTCCCATTTAGAAAATGTTCTGTGTTTGCTTAAGCAGACAACAGGTAGATCAGAGTCTTTTTATGCCTCCTCACCGACGGTAGCTACAGTCAGAAGCATTATGTTTTTGGGTTGTCCATCCGTCTGCCTATATGTCGGTCCCATCTTTGTGCTGATTGTTGGGACAAGGTCTCAGGAGTCAGAGTATTTACAAAGCTTTGAAATTTGCATCACCTGGCCTTTCCTAACGATGACTGTGAACAAGCCAGAGCCCTAACAAGACCCTGGTAAAAGTTGTCTGAGAGCTCAAATGTCTTGGGGTGTCCAAACCTTTGCATGGTGTTCCTTTGTTGAATGTTCCTATGTTGAAAAGCATGTTTCATCTTTAACTTCATGTCTTTTGGAGATCACTTCATCTTCTACTTAACAATTTACAGTAAAAGAAATTTTGACCCATGGTGCCCAAACAAATAAAAAAGCACTCTGGGACACAATATGAGGGAGACACCATTTGGTGAAGGAAATAAAGTCACTTTCCAAAACAATAAATGTTGAAAATAATTAAAATACTGTACTGTTTTTTTTTCTTTATAGTGGTACAGAAAACATTGCATATGCACATTCTCCAGTAAAAAAGGTGAACTATGGCTTCTGATTTCTGAGCTACAGAGTTTGACAAAGTTTGTCACGTGTTATTGTTTCCTTTGGTGAATGGTGTAATGAGATCTATGGAGGATGAAGCAGTCTGATAAAAACATGTCACAAACTCAGCCTGTGGAGTTTGGAGGTGAACACATCCCACCTGCATGTTTTAAGTCAGGTAACTGTGAATCAATAACACATTTAAATACAGATTGATTGTTAAATGGATGTTCAGAGAGTGAATTCTTTCCTTTAGTTGTAGGTTCAGTATGTCTGTTATATTATCTGCCTGTTTAAGTGATTGTTAATTTTAGACTATCTTAATGGATGAAGGATTAAATGCAACATATATAACTCTAGGTGGACATGTGGAAGTTCACAAATACAGATTCCTTTATTTTATGATCATGTTTATAGTATATATTTTAATAATCTGCAGTAATTCTACTATTGTGTATCTTATTGTGATTCACCGAAACCTCCATGAGCCTATGTACATTTTCATTGCAGCTTTGTTAATCAACTCTGTTCTTTTCAGCACTGCTATTTACCCAAAGCTTCTGATTGACTTTTTATCTGAAAAACAGATCATATCTTATTCAGCCTGTCTCCTCCAGTATTTTCTGTTTTATACTTTAGGCGGCGCAGAGTTCTTTCTGTTGTCAGCCATGGCCTATGACAGGTATGTGTCTATATGTAAACCTCTGCAATATCCAACTATAATGAGAAAAACAACTGTCTGTATCTTTCTGGCTTTAGCTTGGTTTGTTCCTGCTTGTCAGCTTGTGGCACACACAACAATGTGCTTTCATGAAAAGCTCTGTAGGTTTACATTCAAAGCAATTTTTTGTAATAACTCAATTTACAAACTTCAGTGTAGCACTTCAAGAGCACTGACTATATATGGTTTGTTCATGTTTCTAAATGGGTCATTTTTTCCGATGCTCTTTATACTTTCCACATATGCACAAATATTCAGAATAACCTATCGAAGTTGCAGAAAAGTCAGGAAAAAAGCTGCAGAGACCTGTTTACCTCACCTGTTGGTTTTGATCAACTTTTCCTTGCTGTGCACATATAATTTAATTACAGCTCGACTGGAATCTGAAATTCCAAAACTTGCAAATTTAATAATGACTTTACAGCTGGTTTTGTATCATCCACTTGTTAATCCAATCATATATGGACTAAAAATGAAAGAAATTTCAAATCACCTCAAGCAGTTGTTATGTCATAGGAAGATGAACTAATGTTATCAACACTGATTTCTTCTTCTGTTTAACAGTGCAGAGATGTGATTTCTCTGATCCTTGGAAAGTGTTTAACTTTAGGACTTGTTTTACTTAATAACACACAGTAATGAGCACTGTCAGCTTCAACAATGAGATGACTGATGACATTTTCTTCAGTTACTCTGTTGCAGTAGTTTCATTCTCAATGTTTCATTACTGTCTTACTGCTTTAAATTTACTGTATGAATGCAGAACCCTATTTATTATATCCAGTATTAGTATTCTGGGTCTATTGCTGAAGTATTTGATAAGTAGAACTAAGAGAAAGAATCACATTACACCTGCTTTTGCCTCTTTTCATTGTTTATAGATTGTTTTTAAAGAGGTCACTTTAAACTTATATTGCTAACTTTTGATGCACTGCATGGGTTTTTACTTGTGTCATCCATGAACGTTAGAGTCCCTATGAGCTGTGAGAGCCTCTGGATCAATCTGCCACAGGACATCCACTCAGCTGACTCTGTATTTTATTTTAAATCATTTCTGAAATCATACATTTATCCCACAGTAGACCCTGGTTGTATTTAACTCTGCNGTATTTTATTTTAAATCATTTCTGAAATCATACATTTATCCCACAGTAGACCCTGGTTGTATTTAACTCTGCTCCCTTACTCCATTAGTTTTTATCTTGTCAGTTTTCACTGTTTTGTTCATCTCATTGTTGTTGATGTGTCTTATAACTTCATTTCAAATGTCGAAAAAATTGTGGCGTTATTCTATATATTTTACAATGTAGTGCTCATAATGAACACTGTATACTGTAACGCCTGGTACACGGACTGAACTTTACTGTAGAGGCATAAAAATATATTTTTCCCAGCAGTTATCTTGGCTATGTGCTACATTTAAGATTGACATAACCTCCACAATAATAATGGTGCTCTGTCAGAGCTAGGACACCAGTAAGCACAAATGATTTAATATGTTGGTTGGAAGATTTTTTTTTATTTTTAGGATGACATAACGTAGAACAGTGGTTTTAATCTATTTTTGGGCCAGTGTCCCCCTATTCATGATCCAGGTCCCTCACCTCACCTAAATTTCTTCCCTGATTATTAATGTTGATTGTTATTCTGTAATATCTATCTATTGAAAGAGCATGTCTTTGAATGCTAATTTTGGGAACACATAGTTGAAAGTATTAAAATGGCTATAAGAAATAATTATGATAACTATTAATTATATAGAAAAATATGATTTAATTTACATGAACTCACCTTGTGGGGCACCATAAAAAAGGAAAAATGATCGCCGTTTAATTAATTCAGTTTCATAAAGTACATTAAACTATCAATTTGAAGGATTTTGGAGTTTTTGACACAGCAGGGCTCAGCGATTCATTCACACTTGTGCCATATTAAACAGACAGCAAGTGTGATTCCAAAGGTTTTTATCACAATATGACAAAAATAAACACACAAAACTACAAACTAAATAAACCTAAATACAGACTAAGACACTTAAAAGTGTTTTGTGTGTGTGTGTGTGTGTGTGTGTGTGTGTGTGTGTGTGTGTGTGTCTGTGTCTGTGTCTGTGTCTGTGTCTGTCTGTCTGTCTGTCTGTCTGTCTATCTGTGTAGATCATCAATTACTCACTTAATGACAGCAAATCAACACACGTACATCCACAACATGACCACATGTAGATCAGACTCTTTTTTATGTCTCCGCACCAACGATAGCTGCAGTCAGAAGTATTATGTTTTCAGGTTGTCCATCCGTCCGCATATATGTCAGTCCCATCTTTGTAAACACCATATCTCAGAACAGCTTGAGGGAATTTCTTCAAATTTGGCACAAATGTCCACATGGTATCAACAATGAACTGAGTCATTTTTTTGGTGGTCAAAAGTCAAAGTCACTGTGACCTTGTCTGTCTCATTCTCATGAATGCAATATCTCAAGAACACATTGAGGAAATTTCTTCAGACATGGAATTTTGTGGTGAGGATGCAGGAAAGGTTTTCTTCTGATGACTCTTCAATCAATCAATCAATCAATCAATCAATTTTATTTATAAAGCCCAGCATCACAAATCACAATTTGCCTCACAGGGCTTTACAGCATACGACATCCCTCTGTCCTTAGGTCCCTCACAGCGGATAAGGACACTCCCCCCAAAAAAACCTTTAACGGGGGAAAAACCATGGTAGAAACCTCAGGAAGAGCAACTGAGGAGGGATCCCTCTTCCAGGACGGACAGACGTGCAATAGATGTCATACAGAACAGATCAACATGATAAATTAACAGTAATCCGTATGACACAATGAGACAGAAAGAGAGACAGAGAGAGATGCAGGACAGATGGTAATGAGAGTAGCTTACAACAACATTAATGAAAGTAATGATATTATAATAATATTATAGTTATAATTCTGGTTATTGTGGTACAATATGTTGAAAGTATATATAAATGGCTGATAGTATACATATGTGACAATAATCACATGTGTATAATAACAGTAGAAGTATGACTAATGACTAATGATGGCAGCAGCAGCAGGAGGCATCTGGCAGGACCACAGCACAACCACACACATCACGCTATCCAGGCAC
>NC_065512.1:5142574-5151416 GCF_006386435.1 Epinephelus moara | reverse complement strand
GATTGTCATTAACCACACTGCAGGAGTTGTTGACGTTGTTGTAACCTTTATTGTTCCCCTTTCTGTCATTGTTGTTCTGTACATGAGAGTATTTGTTGTGGCTGTGTCTCAGGCTCGTGCCATGCGCTCTCACATTACAGCTGTCACACTCCAGCTTTCAGTGAATCAAAAAACAAAGAAATCTGAGCTGAAAGCAGCCAGGACTCTTGGTGTTCTTGTAATTGTGTTTCTAATATGTTTCTGCCCATATTACTGTGTCGCTCTTGCAGGTGAAGCCATGGTCAGTGCTTCATCTGCATCATTTGTGCTTTATCTGTTCTTTTTGAACTCATGTCTAAACCCCTTGATATATGCCTTGTTTTATTCCTGGTTTAGAAAAGCAGTTAAACTCATTGTCAGTCTTCAGATTCTGCAGCCTGGCTCCTGCTCTACCAACATACTGTAGAGAGGCTGTGGAGTGACTGAAATTGAAAATCACAAAAATTGAAGTAAAACCTCTGTATACAGTATATAAGCAGTATATGAGAAAATTGCGTATTGCTCTACTCGGTGTCAATGTCATGGAAGGATTCCAACTTGTTGTGATCCGGAAATCTACAACAAATGTATGCATGACACGGGGACACCAAATGTTGGGATATATGCCTCATTGAGGGAGCACCATTAGTTGGGACTTTGCCTTTACATGCCTGACCTTGTAATAGATCTCCCCAGGGGCGATTCTAGGATCAGAGGTTTAGGGGTGCTGAGCACCCAGAGAGCTGCCCAGCCAGGCAAGATAAAGTTTTGTACATTTTAACTCAATTTCATTCCAACATTTGTGAAAGAAAAGCACAACACTTTTTGGGAAAGTCTGTGACTAAACCATCAAATCTGATAAAGGTTATTTAAATACTGAGCCACAGCAAAAGAGGAATGGATTGGAATCATAAAAGAAACATATCGTAACCCTAATTTCTGGGGGAAGACAACTCATTTTGATACAGCAGCTCCTCAACATACACATAAACAGTATGTATGTTTCTGGAGTAAACCAGCCCCCTATAGTGAGTACCAAAAATACCAAAAATGGACCTTGGACTTATTTTTTGGACTTATTTGAAATGCAATGCACAACATGTAACATTAACACATTAACAGTAATTGACTTTTTCAGTGTTTGTCTCTGCTTTTTTCCTTCTTGTCTGTATTACATAATACAAATACATAAATAAAAATACACTTCAAAAAAGAAAAGTGCTTGAAATCTACAAAATAATAATCATAATAAATACATACAATGGGAGTTATAATGTTAATGGGTATCCAGTCATTTAGCTAGTCAGTAGCACCTTGGCTTTAATATTAAAACATGCACATGACACAACAGCTAGCTTCTCTCATACCAATTCAAACAGAGGACAACATAAACAGTGACCTACGATGTAGGTACTTACACCACTACTGCACTCTGGAAGGCAGCGCATTGCTCTGTGCAGATAGAGCGCTCAGAGCCCGAGTCGGGGAAAGGTGGGAGGGATGGGGTGGATCAAACCATTTTTGTTGTTAAAATATTATGTTGCAGCCAAGTACTGTATGGTTTTGACACCTTTCTAGCTTGTTAAAAAGGGACATACAGTAAAAAAAAAAACCTTGACCGAGCAGAGGTTGACGACTCATTCACTCTTGTGCAATATTAAACAGACAGCAGGTATGGTTCCAAATATATTTATTCATAAAGCAAGCAAAGCAACAAAACACACAAATTCTAACAAACTAACTTTATACAAGCAAGTGTGTGTGTGTGTGTGTGTGTGTGTGTGTGTGTGTTTGAGAGTGAGTGAGAGAGTGAGAGAGTGAGAGAGAGAGAGAGAGAGAGAGAGAGAGAGAGAGAGCGAGAGAGAGCATGCGGCTAGGACAAAGACAAAGGAAAAGGAGCGGGAACTTTGAGTTGCCTCTTTGGATGTAGACCTGTTCAAAGCCAATGTGTGAGTGAGTCTATGTGAATGTGATATGTGTTGCAAAGGGTCTGGATTAGTGCTGTGGATGTTTAGTTGCATGCAAGACTAACATTAACAATCTAACATCACTTAGCTTTGGTAAAGCCAACTAACCAATAACATAACTGCAATAATCATAACAATAACTCAATAAACAGCATTAAATCACAAAGTTAAACAGTCTTGCTTAACCTGTGCAGCTGTGATAATGCTATGCCAGTTGTTACATTACCAATCCTTGAATGGATGGGGGAAGAGTTGCTTTGTGGTGGCTGCTTTTGTGAGCTGGCAGATGGAGGCTGGATAGAGCTGTGGTTCCAGGTGCAGTCTTTGTTGTGTCCTTTGCTTCAAAGGTGTAGATCCGAGGAAGCTGGTCACTCGGGGTCCTTGCAGAGCTAGATGTTGGGGTTGCTAACTCAACTTGGTTCTCCTTGTTGCTGGAAAGGCAGTTGCAAACCTTGTGTTTGCACACTAACTTCTCTGGTTCCAGGTTTTGCTCCTGCTGTGAGTGAGGGAAAGTCGTGGTCCAGGAGAAAGAGAGCAAGAAGTCTCAGGACCAGATCCCGGGATCTGAGTTGGTCGGCCGCTCAGAGGAAGAAGGCATCTGGGCCAGTCAAGGGCCCAGGAGAAAGAGTTGTCTGAGCTGGTCAACAGCTCAGGAGAAAAACAAAGAATATGTGAGAGAGCAAGATTTCTCTAATAGTTGCCTGTTGATATCGCTGAGTCACATGACACTGTAAAAGTACTGTCCAATCAAGTTTAGACACTGGCTCTCGCTGAGGTGTGAGGTGGGGCATCCTGTGGAGATAAGGACCAAATGGCTGCTCTTTGTTTGAAGAACAAAGAACAAAGAACAAAGAACCTTTACATGTCCAGTTTAGATCTGCTCAAATGAAAAATTGTCTGTGGTCCAGTAAATCACAACAAACTTACTGCATATTTTGGACAAAAATATAATTATGACAAGTTTAGACAAAATTAAAGCTGACACAAAAGCCATATATATCCCAGATATCCCACAAATGTGACAAGGGAGGTCGGTGAATGCAAATGAATTGATCACAAAGTGGATGTCACATTTTATGATAAATTGATGTTTGCACAGTTCATCTGCTGTTCGGTGTAATAGTTTAAAAAAAAAGGTAATATATTAATCTGCAATAAGTTAAAATCCTGTTGAAGTTAAAAAGCTCACATAGGTAAAAGAAACAATTCATAAAAAAGGGCTGAGATGTGATTAAAAAGACCATAAAGTTACTATAAATATGAGTTAAACAGTAAATGTGAAGAGTTAAAAAACGGTTTAAAACTGTAAACTCATCAGATGTTTAAGAAGGGGTTAAAATGTTACATAATCTCTTATTCATTTCATTGTTTGTTTTATTTGTTACAGTTAAAAACTAAGCTATAATAATCTCTGTCTTCCACTAAGGAGGTCTAGATCTGTTAGAATCGGGGATCGATTATTTTTGTCTGCGCCTCATACAGGGGATATTGTGCGCAATGTTTGCCTCACTTTACTAAAGGTCTGGTTGAGGAAACACTGCATCACTTGTGTGATTATTTATCCCTGTTTTCCAGGTATGTGGTCGATATTGTGAACTGTGAAACTGTTTCCGATAAATTTATAAGACGTTTTGACTGTGAGGAGAACATGTACATGATGCTTGAGTAAGTTAAAACTATCTTTACTGGGTATTTAAAAGTAAGTACGAGCAAGCGAGACTGCCGCCATCTTGTATAAATACGCCAAGTGTCTTCATTGTTTACGTGTGTATATGCACAAAAGTGAATGTATTTTGCACAGTTTATATCCTGTTTATGTAGTTACTTGATTTGTTCAAGTTTATTTGTTTAATTAGCAACTTTTGTGTAAGAAAAGGGTGTGAGTTCACTAAACTACTTTTCATCGGATTTACTGAGGAGGCTGAACTAATAGGAAAAATGTGAATTACGTTTGAGGAATGCTGTATTTTATTTTATTAATAATTTAGATTCAGTTGTTGTATAATGCAATTTGTGTATTAAAAGACTGCAGGTTTAGAATGGTAAATTAATGTGCAGTTTAAAAAATAAGTGGCATTTAATCACATTATTTGAGCTGTAAACATATTTA
Source organism: Epinephelus moara (assembly GCF_006386435.1). Taxonomy (NCBI): domain Eukaryota; kingdom Metazoa; phylum Chordata; class Actinopteri; order Perciformes; family Serranidae; genus Epinephelus; species Epinephelus moara. The sequence goes on along the minus strand of NC_065512.1, from coordinate 5,147,321 downwards.
TACAGTATATGCAGATATATTTTTGTGCAGATGTACTCTGTTTCAATGAAAGTATTGTTGTAAAATATGATTTGGACTCACTTTACTAAAGCTCTGGTTGAGGAAACACTGCATCACTTGTGTGATTATTTATCCCTGTTTTCCAGAGTGCAACATTTGGTATCGTACTTTGATGTCTAAATGCTAAGTGTAAACTGTATGTACTGTGTAAAAATTAAAACAATGGAATAAAAAATGAAGCGCTTTTCTAATTTTGCAAAAATCCCACAATACAAGACTTTATCTCTGTAATTTTACCATCTGTGTGCTCTACAGCACAGGAAAACCTGTCAGTGATGCAAAATGTAAGTAAACATGTTCGTGTAGAGTAATAAATATTATAATCACAGCATAGGTTAATAAGGCCAAAACCACACCTTGGGCAGATCTGTATTTGCATACTTTGTTTCAGGCAATACCAAAACCAAATAATAAAAAAATTGCTGATACAACATGATCTCACAGAAACATGTGAAATAACCACGACCTTTGAACACCGCATCACGTACTGGTGGCACCTGTGGTGTTGAAATTAAATGATGGCAGCATGCTTGGGTTTAGGCACCAAAAGTATTTAGTTAGGTTTAGTAAAAGATTGTGTTTTGTGTTAAAATAACTACATTTAACTACATGTAAGGGATGTAAGTATATTGTAAAGTGACAGGAGTACTTCATGTAATGTGACGTAATTACTTAACCCTTTAATCGCCGGAGTCAGTTCAGGAAAATATTCAATTTTCATTTCAAGATTTCAAAAGGCTGTAGCTTGAAAGTGGTGAGAGATAAATGCATACTGTAAATGAGAAAAAAAACCCTGAAAGTTTATTCTTTTATGTTTTATGGAAGACGAGAACGACCACGTATTTCTTTTTTTTTGTGCACTGTTATCTCATGATAACGACTTATTATTTTGTTATCTCGAGATAACAAAGATTGTTATCTTGTGATAACGACTTATTATTTCGTTATCTCAACATAAAGATTGTTTTCTCGTGATAACGAATTAGTTATCTCGTTATCTCGATATAACAAAGATTGTTTTCCCATGATAATTGTCAAGTCTGATGATTGCGCAATGGTTAATGTGATCGTCTTGATTTCAGCCTACAAGAGCTGCCGTGGTCCTGCTAGTTGCCTCCTACTGCTGCTGTTATCATTATCATTAGTCACACTTCTACTGTTATTATACACATATGATTATTGTCCCTGAGGGACTGTTTGAGGGTGGACAGCCCTCGCGAGCTACTCTCTCCCTGCCTGCAGGGCTGTCCCTCCTTGAGGCAATGAATGAGGAAATAATCGCCCCGGCGTTTAATCGGACCGGCGTTTAATACGCAAAATGGGGTCAAACCCCCAGCGGCTGTTAGGTGCCCGGCGGCTTTTTGCCACTGTTGGGATTCACAGGACCACAGATGATTTATCATTTGGTAAAATCATCACTGGGCATTTAAAGGCTTCTTCCTCTGCATGCTCTTTGTTCTCCAAAGAAAGAGAGCTATGTGACACCCATCCCCACAGGAGATCTCACCTCACACCTCAGTGAGACTCAAGTCCCAAAACTTGATTGGACAAGACCTTTACAGTGACATGTGACTCTGATGTCACAGGCATCTGTAGATCTGTGCTCCCTTCCGCAGATCTCTCTCTCTTGCTCCAGCTGTTGAACAGTAGACACCTCTTTCCGGCTGGGCCTGGAACAGCAGAGGCCCAGACCCCTGCTCCATAGCCCCAAACCACTAAAGGGAGGGCAACTGATCACAGACTCTCTTGCAAACACAAGGTTTGCAACTAGCTTTCCAGCAACAAGGAACTAAGTGAGTTAGCACCCAGCATCTAACTCTGCTAAACCCTGAGCGACCAGCTTCCTTGGAGTTTCACCTTTGGAACAAAGGACCCAACAAAGACTGCAGCTGGAATCCTCTTCCCAGCCTTCTTCTGCTGGCTAACAAAGCAACACACCACCAAGTGACTCTTTCTCCCATCCACTCAAGGATCAGTAATGTAACAACTGGGCACAGCTTATCACAGCTTTACAGGCTAAGCAAGACTGACTTGTTGTATGTGATTTTATGCTGTTTACTGAGTTATTGTTGTGATTGTTGGCATTTCAGTCATTGATTATTTGGCTTCGCCAAAGCTAAGTGTCTAGTTTGCTAATACTGTTCACAAACAGATTCTTGCACACAACTAAACAATCTCTGCACTAATCCAGACCGTTTGCAACACAAATCACATTCACATAGACTCATTAACAAATAGGCTTTCAACAGAGCTACACCCAAACAGGCATCTCAAAGTTCCCACTCCTTTTCCTTTGTCTTTGTCCTGACCACACGGTCAGACAAATACCTCCCCCGAAGCCAGCCTTGATTCGGCCATTTTGGTAGTTCTCTGTTGTCAGCCATTTTGTTTTGTAGGCCAAACGGCTCTTTGATCACCACACCCACCTTTGTCTTTCTTTTTCTTCTTTCTCTCTCTCACACACACACAACACACATATACACACCAAACTTGTATATAGTTAGTTAGAATTTGTGTGTTTTGGTTTGCTTTGCTAGTTTGTGAATAATTCTTTGGAATCATGCCTGCTGTCTGTTTAATGTTGCATAAGAGTGAATGAATAGTCAACCTCTGCTGCATCAAGAACTAATAATTTTTGATTAATAGATAATTATTAATCAAACTCCAAATTAATAGTATAGTTATACTATTAATTAATTAATAGTTATATCTTTAACTGGCTATCATTTTTCCCTTTACGGGAATGGTGCCTCACGAGATGATTTAATGTTAATTAAGTCACATTATTTAACATAATTATTAATTATTATTAATAATTATTATTAATTATTATTAATGATTATTAATTATTTCCGATAGCAAATTAAATCCCAACATATTTGGTGCCCCTTGGTGAGACCTAATGTGATGACCCCAACATATTTGGTGCCCCTTGGTGAGACCTAATGTGATGACCCCAACATATTTGGTGCCGCCGTGTGAAGCCCGAATTTATGTTCCCAACACCACCGGGCGACTATTTGGAAACATATGGTATGTGACAATAATCATATGTGCATAATAACAGTAGAAGTGTGATTAATGATAACAGCAGCAGTAGGAGGCATCTAGCAGGACCACGGCAGCTCTTGTAGGCTGAAATCAAGACGATCACATTAACCAGTGCGCAATCATCAGACTTGACAATTATCATGGGAAAACAATCTTTGTTATATCGAGATAACGAGATAACTAATTCGTTATCACGAGAAAACAATCTTTGTTATATCGAAATAACGAAATAATAAGTCGTTATCACGAGATAACAGTGCACAAAAAAAAAAAAAATACATGGCCATTCTCGTCTTCCGTAATGTTTACATTTATTTCTTTTTACATTTATTTCTGTCACTGCAATACTCAACATGAAAAGGGTCTTGGAAGAAACTCATTTATTTACCTATTTATTTATTTCTGTATTTATTTATTCCTGTATTTCTTCACCCATATGATAATGAGGGGGGTGTGTCCTGGACTATTCAGGCATTAGCAATCAAACCAGCACACACCACAGTACTGTGACAAGACTTCGAAAGTGCCAGGCCAGGCCCTTTTCACACAGACCGGCGGAATACAGTTGGAACTGTAAAATGTAATGTCTAATTAATATTTTGGTAACTCTGCTTGTTTCGACCACTGCATGGAAGTTTTATGTTCAGTGTCAAATATAGGGAACGTGAAGTTGACGTCAAGACCATGTTGACTTTTGGGTAGGCGCCATATTGAAAGGATCCCGCTGACTTTCTGTTGGTGAGTTGGAGCTATGAGTTGGTTACTTTTGACAACAATCTTACATCAATGAAAGTTTGTTTTCAGCTTACACATGTAGATACTTGCATTGCATACGCGATGTTTAAATAAAGTGAGTAAGCTAAGTTTGCACAGTCAATTGAACCTGTAAGGCCTCATTTACACTGCAAGCGATCCATTCGCGTAGCGCCCGTGAACGGTTGCTGTTTACTCACGCTTTCATTTCGGCGAGCATGTTAACAGGTTCACAGGTTCATTCATTCACACCACATCTGTTATACGCGCTGCTCGAGTCGTACTGCTTTCACGAGCGAGACTCGCAACGAATGATCGCTGTATTCAACAAAAAAATTGACATCTACAGTGGCCAAGAGAGGTCACAACACAGGCAAACTCATGTTTGCCTGTGTTGTGTGTTGTGGTCACAGCAGACAAAGACTACTTACCCATTTGTAGTGCTAAATATTAATTCTCCAAGCGTTGGAATAATCACTGACGCGCGAACCCGTCTACCCTGGGCTTTGGGTCCAGACTCCCTTCTTCTTCTATGGGGTTTATTGGAGATTTGCAAACACGGTGCACTACCGCCACAAAGGGCTCTAGTTTCGCAGACCGGGCGCGGCGGGGTGTGTAAGTTGGCTGGGTGTGGCCAGGCGGAGTTTGTAAGTTTGGCACACCGTGCGCGCTGGCGCAGCTACTCCTCTATCCCACCTCCGTCTCTCCTACCGGCGCAAGTCGGAAAGAGGGAGGAGAGAAGGCGTGGAGTGGGTTTTACACACATCACACCAATCAAATGAGCCCCTCTCCTCGCCCTTAAATGCGCCGCGTGAAGGCGTAATGAGAGTTTACTCAATTCACCATGGCAGAAGAGAGCAGCAGCGTCAGAACTTCTCCCATC
>NC_065512.1:5130099-5142281 GCF_006386435.1 Epinephelus moara | reverse complement strand
GCACCTTCGGCAAAGCCTTTTGGCACGAAACTGTCACTGCGCCAAGCTGGATCTGTCGACACCTCCCCCTGCTGCGCCGCCACATCCATCTCAGCGCACCTCGGTCTGCCAAACTACCAAACTGAGCGCGCCTCGGGTTGCGCTGCTCGAAACTAGCTCTGCGTGGGGTTTGCCACCCTGCGCCACCTGCGCTGCGCCGGGAAACTAGAGCCCCAACTGTTCAGGTGTGGTTTGTATTTTGATGGGACAGCGGCGGCCGCTGCGCGATGCGTCCGTTCGGTTTTGGTGTGAAAACACGTGTGCTGCTGCTATGCTTGTGGACCGTTTCGCGAACGCATCGCTTGCGGTGTAAATGAGGCCTAACACACTCAAGCTAACTGGCTATGATTTAGCGTTAGCTTATCCCAGTTGCTGTTGCTTTATTTAGCAAACAGCGATCAGTTTGTCCTTTCACTGTGTAGTAAGTTTTGTATTTTGTTTGGTTTAATAATTCAGACAATAAGGGGAGTGTCACCTTATTTTTGCCAGTATGACTGTGCTCTTGCAGTTTGCCAACTTGTGAATTAGCAGATCTTGTACCCAGCAACTGTAAATCTGTTCATGTGCTTCTAGCGATTTGTAACTTAACTTTTAAACTATTTAACGATGTAACTAGCTTTTTAGCCAAACAAAACAAAAGGTAAATAGGCAACCACCGAAGCACCGTATCACTGGCAAAACTGGTCTAAAACCATAAAAACAAAATGTACTTACCTGAAGGTAAAATTCAAATTTCTGAAAACTATAGGGTCAATCGCCGTGTCTGTAGTTTCAGATAATGCTATCAAACTTTCCAAATGTGTCTCCACTCAAAATTGTTCATCAATGTATATCCATTGCTAGTTGCATATAGCCCCTCCTTGTGATTTCCGGAAGGCTACATTTGGGAGTGAGAGAAGTACAATCGATCTGTGAAATCTTATGTAGATTAACCAATGGCTGTTAAGTGACACCATAAAGACACCCCCCCCCCCCCCCCCCCCCCTCATTATGATATGGGTGAAGAAATACAGGAATAAATAAATACAGAAATGAATAAATAGAAAAATAAATAAATACAGACATAAATGAAAACAGAAATAAATGTAAAAAGAAATAAATGTAAACATAAAAGAATAAATGAGGAAATAAATAAATATGAAAATAAATGAAAACAGAAAATAAGTAATTTGTCAAATAAATTGTATTTATTTATTTTTATATTTCTGTGCATATTTATTTATTTTTATTCTACATTTCTTTCTCTATGATTTCATTTATTTATTTTTTGAGCCATTTATTTATTTTTGATTTTGGCAGTTTTAGTCCTTCATATCACTATACTCTGGTCCATTTCTTCATGCTGGCTCTAAAAGAAGCCTTCTTTTAAAATCACAGGTAGCACATTAATAGTTTACCATATTATTAATCAGTTCGTACAAAGAGGCTGTGTGGCCCATTTGAAATCAGTAAGGGCTGTTCCATAACTTCCTGTTGAATGTCTGCCCCTTTTTAAGTAATTTAAGCACAGAGGCAGGACTTGGTAAAGAAAACAGGTGGAGATTGACATAGAAGACATGCGTGAGAAAAGCTGGGTTCCAGTAAAAGTGATGAAGATGATGTGCAGAGTGAGGGAGGCGGGGCATCCGAGTCCAACAGAGACCGAGAGAAAAAGGAGGAGAGGAATTTCGAAAGCTTAAAACGTACTTTGGTTATATCACTCAGATTTGTTCAGGAAGCTGCCAGAGCTGCAGCTCTCTGAAGATGGAGGAGCTCTGCTTTCCACAACTGCTCAACACCTCCTGCAGAAAGCCCACCTCTCCTTGGGCCAACTTTGTGCTCCTTAACATTGTGCTGTACTTTATCTCTCTGCTCACTGTGGCTCTTAACCTCCTTGTCATCATCTCAGTCTCCCACTTCAGGCAAAGATTAACTTAAAAATGTCAACAGCTTCTGTAGATTAGAAGAACTGTCTTTGAGTTGGTACTGAATAATGTTGCAACCTTGGAAATGTATTTAAGACACATTTTGACTTGTATTCTGCCCTTTTGCACAAACTTAACTGTGATTTTGACACCAGATATTGCAGTTAGATGTCCACATTTAACCATATTGAAACTGCAGATGTTGTCGATCAGAAAACATTTCATTATGTCTGTTGTTTTTACAACTGTTTTAGTCAATTAGATTTGGGGACTTGTTGAGTTCATGATGTTTTTCCTCTTTCTCTCCAGGCAGCTCCACACACCCACCAACATCCTCCTCCTTGCTCTGGCTGTCTCAGACTTTCTCGTGGGCCTCCTGGTGATACCGGGAGAAGTCCTGCTAAAAACATCCTGCTGGTTTCTTGGTGACCTCTTGTGTTTGCTCTATAATTATGTGTCCTTCATCATTACGTCTTCTTCGATAGGAGACATGGTGCTCATATCAGTCGACCGCTATGTGGCTATTTGTGACCCTCTGCATTACACCACCAGAGTCACTGTGAAAAGAGTTAAACTCTGTGTGTGTCTGTGTTGGCTCTGTGCTGTTTCTTACTGCAGTCTCTTGTTAAAGGATGACCTGACTCAACCAGGCAGGTATAATTCCTGCCATGGAGAGTGTGTGATTGTCATTAACCACACTGCAGGAGTTGTTGACCTTGTTGTAACCTTTATTGTTCCCATTTCTGTCATTGTCGTTCTGTACATGAGAGTATTTGTTGTGGCTGTGTCTCAGGCTCGTGCCATGCGCTCTCACATCACAGCTGTCACACTCCAGCTTTCAGTGAATCAACAAACAAAGAAATCTGAGCTGAAAGCAGCCAGGACTCTTGGTGTTCTTGTAGTTGTGTTTCTAATATGTTTCTGCCCATTTTACTGTGTCGCTCTTGCAGGTGATGCCTTGGTCAGTTCTTCATCTGCATGGCTTTATCTGTTCTTTTTGAATTCATGTCTTAATCCACTGATCTATGCCTTGTTTTTTTCCTGGTTTAGAAAAGCAGTTAAACTCATTGTCAGTCTTCAGATTCTGCAGCCTGGCTCCTGTGAGACGAACATACTGTAGAGAGGCTGTGGAGTGACTGAAATGAGGCCTGCTCCACCAAGGTTTTGAATTGAAAATCACAAAAAACTTTGGTAACACTACATAATACGGCCCGCGTCCTTAGTGTGTACCTCCCGTTCACCTACCACCTACTTTAACCCAACTTCCACAGACGTACAGTGTAACTTCCCGCACTCACTTCCCACACGTATTTCCCCGTGTCTTACAGTATAACTAGGCTGCTTCTTAGAGCATACCTCCCGTTTCAACCTGATCTCACAGAAATACGTGGCAGCACGTAATGGGTTGAAATTACGTGCCGGTACCACGGAAACAATGCCAATGTAAAGTCGATTAGGATTCTTTTTCGTGGTGGACACACGAATTCCCTGATTCAACAACGTCCTGTATAGACACAAAAACACTAAAGTGTTCTTGATATTAAAACGGCAAATATATTCCTCTGTTATAATTTCCCACAAATAATACTAATAATAATAATAATACTAATAATAATAATAATAACATGATAGTTCGGCTGTACTAGATATTTGATATATTCAAATATTCAGTCCCAAAAATGCCGTTTCTAGATAACTTGCTAAAATATCTGAAGTTAACCATCATCCTTGCTTCTTCTTAACATATTTTATCTAGATGCAGTGTCATTACTAGTTCAGCTTTACTAGACTTTTGATATATTCAGTAGATGTATCTTTTTACGACTCTATTTTACAACAAGCCGCAAAAACCTACCGTCCCAAAAACGCCATTTTTAGAGTACTATCGAAAATATCTGAAATTAGCCTACATCCTTGCTTTTTTTCTTAACATAGTTCATCTAGGTGCAGTGTCATTACTAGTTCTGCTTTACTAGATATTAGATATATTCAGTAGATCTATCTTTTTACGACCCTAATTTACGACCCTATTTTACAAGCCGCAAAAAAACCTGCCGTCCCAAAAATGCAGTTTCTAGCGTATTAGCTAAAATATCAAAAATTAGCCGACATCTTTACTTTTTCTTAACATAGTTCATCTAGGTGCAGTGTGTTTAGTGTTTTAGTTCGGCTTCACTAGATATTAGATATATTGGGTAGATATATCTTTTTACAACCCCATTTAGAAACCTACTTTGCAAATCAGAAGAACTACAACTATGTTGCTGATATGTATCAAGCTGCATGGAGCGGTCCCAGGGAATTGTAGGAAATTGTAGTAAAAAATATAAGTGTTTTTCCCAGATTTGGAAGTTGTAAATACTGAATTGAGAGTACACTGTGGACTTTAAGGGGATGGTAAACACACTTGTGTAATCAGATTTTAAATATCTAATTTCTAAATGGGTGAAAATTAATTGTATCCATATTTTATCCATATCTGACAGCACCCCCAGTTGTTTATGACACTCACATGATAGTTGAGGTCAAGAGCTCTCTATAACAGTTGGTCCCATGTCTGCACCCCCTTTTGTTGCTGAGTTATAAGCCCTCAAACATGCACTGAGGTCAAGGTTCAAAGGTCAATGGCTGAAAGCAGGAGCCATGTAGAATCATCATACTAACATATGTTACTCTTTCCAATGATGTATTTGGTTTAGCTCTACGACAAAGTTTTGATTTTTTCTTTTTTTGTACACAAGCCATGCCAGGTGTAGTTTCAGAGAGGACTTTGAAGACCCAGTGTATAAAATGATTTTTGTTTTTTGCTTGTTTTTCTCTTTTATACTGTAGATAGTTACTAAAATGAGTCATCCTCAGACAATACAATACTACTAAAAAGTAAAACCAATAATAACAATAATGAAATAAACAAAATTATTTTATTAAAATTATATTGAAATTTTAAAATCTATTTACAGAGTGGAATGGTAGCCTAATAGATAACTTGGATACTATTTATTATTGTTTAGACACTTTATTATTGCTTAGATACTATTTAGCCTATTTGTTATGGTCTGCTTTTGATGCATGTTTTGGTGGCGGCTCTTGTGTTTTTCTGTTTGTTTTCCTGTCCTTCCTGGACCTGCATGGCTGGTGTGTGGAGGAGGCAGGGCTGACCTACTTTTCCACCATGGGCGGTGAAGCACACCTGGTTTCCATCTCACCTTGTCAACCTAGCTATAAAGCCTGCTCTGACTTCACCTTTTGCCAGATAATGCCGTCTCATTCGGTAGTGCGTCTCTCGTTAGAGCCTTTATCATCTCGTGAGTATTTTTTGCTTTTTTCTCTCGTGGACCAACCCCACTGACTTGTGCTTTTGTCTCTGTTCTTTGTAGTATACTGCCTCGCCGCCTTTCGTTCTCCGGAGCCCTTGCCTCCAGCCACCACCGGGCAGCTGATTTCTCCCTGCAGACGTTTTTGTGTTTAGCGGCTTTTTTTGTAATAAACTGTTAAGAACTTTTACTCCGCCTGTCTCCTGCTACTTGGGTCCCGTTGGTTATCAAGCTAGTCCGTAACACTATTATTGTATTTACTTTTAGCACGTTCTACTTTTATCTACTGTGGGCTATATGTTTTAATTTATTTAATAACAAATTTATTTTATGTTAGGCCTACATCTTAATATTTTATGTCATTTATCATAGTTGAGTTTTTAACTCCAGTGTTTCCTCAGTGGGAGCCATGTGCGCTGGGGGGGGGGCTGGTTCTGTGGCGCTGGCTTGGGGTCTGCTCTCCCCTGGTGGAGTGGAGGGTGGCCGGGTGGCCGGGTTGCCAGGGGCGGACGGCTCCATGTGATGGTGTTTCCTCTCTGGTTCTTCCATGCTCAGCCTTATTTTTTTCTTCTTATTTATTTATTTATTTATTTATTAGTGGCGTTTGGATTCGGTTACAGCAGACAGACGCCATTCTGAAATGGAATGAAGCCCACAGACGGCGGACAGTAGCTACAAGAAATGGAATGAAGCCCACAGACGGCGGACAGTAGCTACAAAACAGTAGTGGAACGCGCCCCATCCATCCACAGCACAATGCTCTTAAAGCCCTACGCTATCAAAAGCTGGCAAAATACATTTATTTTATTTTATGGCCTTGACATTAACCTGTCATATTGTTGTGTTATCAAGGACACTTCCATGTTTTTGTGTGTATACAGGAATGTTAAAGATATCATTCCATGTTTTTGTGTGTATACAGGAATGTTAAAGATATCATTGAGGAAAACGAGGTTGACGTGACGTCATTGAATCAGGGAATTCGTGTGGACACCACGAAAAAGGATCCTAATTGACTTTACATTGGCATTGTTTTCGTGGTACTGGCACGTAATTATTTCAACCCATTACATGCTGCCACCACGGAATGCGGTGTTAAGAGGTCGTGGTCATTTCACGTATTTCTGTGAGATCAGGTTGGTTGAGAGAATACTGGGACCGATGGTGTTAATTACTTCTTTGAGGAGTTTGGTTGGTATAGAGCCCTGCTCTCTTGATATTATACCAACCAATGTGGAGGTTTTCATAGTGGAAATAATATGATGAAGCTCTTGTAAAGTGATGGAGTGCAAGGAATTAAAACTGCTGGTGTTTTCAGTGGAGACGGATAGCCTATTTGCAGGTGGAGAAATAGTAGCTCTGATGTTCATTACTTTGTCTCTAAAGAAATTTAGAAAATCCTCACATTTAGAGGCAGATGCTTCGAGACAAAGGGTGGGGGTGGGGCAGAGGTGTAGTGGTAACCCTCGTCTGCTGAGTTTTAAAAATGCCGGCTATTTTGTTGCTTTCTGTTGACGTCACTTCCCTCCTTGAGTATATCCAATCAGCACCAAGTAATCCCCAAGCCCCAGCCAGGAGTCTTTCGGGGCCGTTCTGAGTACCTACCCCGAGGCAGGGACTTGTTTAGCCCCCATAAAAGTTCCAGAACTCTGTCCTTCGGGGGTGGTTCCTGCAGTGGAGACACGCACCAACGGCCCGGTCCCGTAAAATTCCCCCGAAGTTCCTGCGGTGGAAACGGGCCTCAAGTCACAAAGTGCTTTCCAATAAAAATAAAAAACAAAACAGAACAAGGCAAGCAGATAGTGAGGGGGAAGTCTTCTAGGCAAACATTATCAATATTAAGACCATGGGAGAAAATCAAGTCCAGGGTGTGACCAGCAGAGTGTGTTGGACCAGAAACATGCTGCTTGAAATTAAAAGACTCTGTAATCTCCAGGAAGTCAGAAGCAGCGAGAGAGGACGAATCATCAATGTGCAGGTTAAAATCATCAAAGATTAATATTTCATCAAGCTTTAAAATGGTAGATAAAAATTCAGTGAACTCAGACAGGAATGGCCCAGGAGGGCCCGGAGGGTGATAAATTAAAATACAATAGATCGGATTAAGGTTCCCAATTTTAGTCATCTGCATTTCGAAAGAGGGGAAAGCATCAGTGTTGACAGGCTGGCAGCCAAAACAGTTCTTAAACATAATGGCAAGCCCACCACCACGGCCTGTCAGCCGTGGTGAGCTAATATAACTGCAGTCCGTAGGGCAGAGTTCATTAAGATGAAAATATTCCAAATCCTGCTGCAATGTTTCAGTAATGAAAAGAAAGTGCATATTCTTACTAGTGAACAAGTCATTGAGAAGTGAAGCCTTATTGGTAATGGAGCGAGCATTCAGGAGAGCCATCTTGATGGGGGTGGAGGATGAACAATCAAACATCAGAAGAGATGTGAGAAAGCGGACGTAGGTGATGAGGGTTTGACCCTCTGCGGTGCCCAGATCTGGGGATTCTTGCAGATATTACAGTCTGAATATTGTATACATTTGCAGCAGAGACCGAAGTAGAATAGTTTATTGGCCCATATGAACAACAAGGGGAGTCAGAGGGAGGTATAGAGAAGGGGCAGACAGCTACAGCAGGACCCACACCAAAAGAGCTGGGTACAGTGGTGGTCTGAATTGGGTCTTGCCATGATGCATGTCAATGCTTCATGCCAAAGGCTATAAATCTGATAAGATTGTCTGTGAGCAGTTTGGTACCCCTTCTATTAAGGTGCACACTATCTGCTCTATACAGATATGAGTTACACCAGAATTAATCAAAATTTGAAATGAAATCAAAACCTGTGGCTGAGCAAAAGTTGCCTAACCATTGATGGAGGCTGTACAGTCGACTGAAACACTCAGAGAGTGGAGTCTAAACCGGGAACATCAGCGGGAGCTGCCGCTGTATCCGAAATCAAGGACCGCTGGGTGTCCACAGGCTCGAGCGGTGCCAGCCGGGAACACAACACAGACTGCCGCTGTAGGAGATCCTCAATGAGCCCCTCTATGGACAGACTGCCGCTGTAGGAGATCCTCAATGAGCCCCTCTATGGACCTGAGTTCAGTTTTTAGTTCCATGATCTCTGCTGTGGGAGCCATCAGTGGAGCTGAAACAGATGAAAAATGAAGGGAAAGGCCAGCAAACAAGTGCACAAAAGATAGTCCAGGAGATATGCTGAAGTGACTGTCCGAGTACAGGGAGCAGTGGAGAGTTTGAAAAACGTACACGCCAGGGCTCCGTCAGGAGCCCGCAGTGGTGAAAAAGCAGATTTCAGCTCAGGGAAATAATGGAGTATCTCAGTTGGAAGACTTACCACCAAGGGCCCGAAACGGGTGAATCAGCACTGGTAAGTCGATCACGTATATACCTATGTATATACGTTAACTTTATATTAGTGATGCCACTGAATGAAGCGATGCAATGACAGAAGTGCTTACTGTATACATTGCATTTTTTTTTCCCGCCATGGCAACTATGGGTGTTACAGAAAATCTGAGCAAGAATATTGTGTCAATTTATTTGTGAGGTTGTTGTTACTCTCACTATACTCTGGTCCATTTCTTCATGCTGGCTCTAAAAGAAGCCTTCTTTAAAATCACAGGTAGCACATTAATGGTTTACCATATTATTAATGAGTTCGTACAAACAGTGCATGAGAACAGCCTGTCACATTTCAGTGCAGTCCATCAGGAACGTGCGCTTGCGCATTGTGTTGTCACAACAGTTGCGCTAGGCTCGTCTCTTTCGCTGGGCAACAATATTAATATTTTTCCTTGAGCCCTCTGCACTGGCATCTGTGTTGTGTGGCCTCTTTGAAATCAGTAAGGGCTGTTCTATAACTTCCTGTTGACGGTCCGCTTAGGTGACTTAAAACAGGGCAAAGAGGTAAGACAAGGTAAAGAAAACAAGAGTGGAGACTGACATAGAGGAGAAACACTGGGTTCCAGTAAAAGTGATGAAGATGATGTGCAGAGTGAGGGAGGCGGGGCATCCGAGTCCAACAGAGACAGAGAGAAAAAGGAGGAGAGGAATTTCGAAAACGTAAGAGGTCATTTGGTTATATGACTCAGATTTGTTCAGGAAGCTGCCAGAGCTGCAGCTCTCTGAAGATGGAGGAGCTCTGCTTTCCACAACTGCTCAACACCTCCTGCAGAAAGCCCACCTCTCCTTGGGCCAACTTTGTGCTCCTTAACATTGTGCTGTACTTTATCTCTCTGCTCACTGTGGCTCTTAACCTCCTTGTCATCATCTCAGTCTCCCACTTCAGGCAAAGATTAACTTAAAAATGTCAAAAGCTACTGTAGATTAGAAGAACTGTCTTTGAGTTGGTACTGAATAATGTTGCACCTTGGACTTGTACTTTGTCTTGCTGACTGTTAATTATAACTACAGATGTTGCTGATCAGAAAACATTCCATTATAGACCTTTTTTTTTTTTTTTTTTACACTTGTTTTATCTGTTTTGTTATTTAGATCTGAGGACTTGTTGGGTTTATGAGTTTTTCCTCTTTCTCTCCAGGCAGCTCCACACACCCACCAACATCCTCCTCCTCTCTCTGGCTGTCTCAGACTTTCTCGTGGGCCTCCTGGCGCTACCAGGAGAAGTTTTCCAAAAAACATACTGCTGGTTTCTTGGTGACCACTTGTGTTTGCTCTATTATTATGTGTCCCTCATCATTGTGTGTTCTTCGATAGGAGACATGGTGCTCATATCAGTCGACCGCTATGTGGCTATTTGTGACCCTCTGCATTACACCACCAGAGTCACTGTGAAAAGAGTTAAACTCTGTGTGTGTCTGTGTTGGCTCTGTGCTGTTTCTTACTGCAGTCTCTTGTTAAAGGATGACCTGACTCAACCAGGCAGGTATAATTCCTGCCATGGAGAGTGTGTGATTGTCATTAACCACATTGCAGGAGTTGTTGAGCTTGTTGTAACCTTTATTGTTCCCATTTCTGTCATTGTTGTTCTGTACATGAGAGTATTTGTTGTGGCTGTGTCTCAGGCTCGTGCCATGCGCTCTCACATCACAGCTGTCACTCTCCAGCTTTCAGTGAGTCAACAAACAAAGAAATCTGAGCTGAAAGCAGCCAGGACTCTTGGTGTTCTTGTAGTTGTGTTTCTAATATGTTTCTGCCCATTTTACTGTGTCACTCTTGCAGGTGATGCCTTGGTCAGTTCTTCATCTGCATCATTTGTGTTTTATCTGTTCTATTTCAACTCATGTTTTAATCCATTGATCTATGCCTTGTTTTATTCCTGGTTTAGAAAAGCAGTTAAACTCATTGTCAGTCTTCAGATTCTGCAGCCTGGCTCCTGCTCCACCAACATACTGTAGAGAGACTGCGGAGTGACTGAAATGAGGCCTGCTCCACCAAGGTTTTGAATTGAAAATCACAAAAAACTTTAAGTAAAATCTCTGTATACAGTATGTAAGCAGTGAATTAGTGTGTTTACATGGGCAGTTTAATTCCCTTTTCATTCAGAATGAAAGTTCATTCCTATTAAAAGTGATCTTGTAAACACCTAATTCGGAATGAAAATGGCCAATGCGATTGAAAATTCAATCCGATGTAAGGGGTTGGAATATTCCGTTTCTAATTCCGAATGAAAGAATGTCTCGCACTTGTATACACTCATTCCTCTTTAAGTTCATTCCGGTCTTTCTGCGCATACTCGTTTCCTTGCCCTTCTGGCACGATGGCGTACATAGCACGCATAGCAACGGGCTGAGATAGAGCAGTCGGACTCACTGCACTGACCGGTTTTCATTCGCCAAAGCACAGTCTTCTATCTCCCTTCTTTGACCTTCTACCTCCCTTCTCCTCCTCAACAGATGAAGCATTAGCAGAACTAGGTTGTTGTCGTATTGCTGCTTCAAGAATATAAGCAAAACAAGCCCGAAAAAGGCACTAAGAGCGGCGGCGTCAAGCATCTTGTTATCCGGAGCGAGGACTACAGTGTTTTCTTCCGGTAAACATAAACACGTAACATCCGCCCCGCCCCCTATCCAATCAGAAACCCTCCCTGCCCCAAACCTTGCACAGACCTGAATAAAGGCGATTAAAAGGCGTTTAAACTGATCTGCCGTGTAAACCCTAATTCGGAATGAATATTTCCCATGTAAACTACCTGGAAAGACTTTAATTCCGAATGATTTCATTCAGATTTATTTCATTCTGAATGAGAGGCCATCATGTAACCGCACCCAATGACAAAATTGTGCATTGCTCTACTCGGGGTCAGTTTCATGTAAGGATTGCAACTTATTGCACTATTTTGGTAAAAGAAATATAATTATGACAAGTTTTGACAAAATACCTTTTTTTGTTCTCACCTGTTTCATTATATAACTTGTGTATCTTTCGCTCCGCTGCTTCATTTTAGAAGAAAGGAAAGTCAAAACAATACTAAAATGGAAGGAAACCTCAGAGCGGCCCCTCTTCGGGGGCCTGGTGCTGCAGTTGGTGACTTAAGACTCATCTATACTCCTATGTACAAAAACAGATACGTCCATTTTATATTCTTGCCACAATTACTGATGCAATGATCTCACAGAAACATTTGAAATGATGACAACCTCTCGCATTACGCACTGGTGGCACCTATTGTGTTGAAATTACATGAAATTACAAAACTAGGTTAGGTTAGGGTTGGGAATCTCTCTGTGATAGACGATTCGGTACGTATCTAGATACACGGGTTACGATACCATTCAAAAACGATATATTTTTAATACAGAACGATTCGATACGATTCGATACAGTGTAGGAACGATACGATTCGATACGATTCTATGGTTAACATTTGTTGATGTAGACATTAATCATACATTATAAAATAAAGAAGCCAATTCTATAAAAGTGACATTCTTACAGTATTTTCAAATTTG
>NC_065512.1:5120527-5129977 GCF_006386435.1 Epinephelus moara | reverse complement strand
AAAAAACAGCATCAATAAGTGATTAACATAGGGGGATCAAAATAAAATAAATAAATAAAATAAAAATCAACCAGCCACCCTCCTCCCCTGACAAGTAAAGAACAGTCCCTAAAGTGCGGTGAGGTTTGTGGAAATGTGAACGGCTCGTTTCTCCTCTGACACGTCACATACCTGTGTGCTGCCAGGGCTCGCCTGGTATTTCTGGGCAGTCATGACACCAACGAAGACTTCTTGGACTTGGAGCCGGGCTTGTCGGTTGCCGGCCGGTAAGCCGTTATCATGCGCCGCCATATTTGACAGGAATACGTATTTCTGTCTGTGTCTGTGACCCCGCGTTCAACCCACAACCGGCAGGATTCACCTTTAGTTTCTGCTGCGGCTTGGCTGCTCCCTGGTTTATCCAACCAGCATTAGCTTCTGTTCCTCAGCTCCACCGGTCAAGCTGGCGCTGATGTTTACATCCATCATCGTTGTTAGTAATGCCTGCTACGGAGCATGCCGCCATCGGCTCTCGCGTTGTTTTCAAGATGCAAACTGTTAAAGCCAGTCAACCGATTGCTAGTCTCGCGATACCCGAATCCATGACTCTACAATCGATTCATCTAAGTATTCATGGCTGATTCGTATCAATTGAGGAGGCTGCTACCGACGTAGCCGTATCTCTCACTTGTCAAACCGGATATCTGGTTGTATCGGTTAATCGTTCCCAACCCTAGGTTAGGTTTCGAAAAAGATTGTGTTTTCTTTGTTAAATATCTAGACTTGTTGCGTAGGGGATGTAAGTATGTAGTAAAGTGATGCGAGTACTTCATGTAACGTGATGTAACTACTCAAAAGATGTAAGTACACTGCGTTTAAATGAGTCACAGTGGACTTTTACTTTTCACATAGGACACAAACAGTGGTCTCTTGGTTGAAAATACTTTGTTTGTCTGATTCATCCATCACCCTGACCTCCTCTGTATGCTGACTTTCTCACTCTTTGTTCCACCTATGACATTTTAACCACAGACTATATATAAAGGTGGGCGACATAACAGCTCCCCAAAAGTGAAGCCATGACATCTTGATTGCCCCCTGGTGGCTGCTCATTAACTCCACCCCCAAATGCATTTTTCCCAAAGATGGTTTCTGTCATTTTGGGTAGTTCTTATCATGCTGATGGACAAAAAGCCTTAAGCCTTGATGATGCTTGATTGTGAAGATTTTGAGTTTTCATTGAATGGCATTGCCTTGGCAGCACTGACAATGTCATTGTTTTGACTGGATGCAGGAAGCTGTCGTAATTTGACTTTACACTGTCCAAGCTGTCCTGAATTTCACATGCTGGATATGAGAGTCCAGACCTGAAGACATCTACATAATCAAATTGACATAGTTATTCCACCACTGCGCCACCTACTAACAGCAGGAGGTCAGCCTTATGTGACAGAGATCATCCAATCTACATGGAATTTATGTGTTAAATGGACCTGCTTGTAAAGCGCCTTTTTGGTCTTGCAACCACTCTAAGTGCTTTACCACTACCTGTCACATTTACCCACTTCACACACTGATGGCTAAAGGCCAGTTCAGACCAACGATTCCAAACGCAATGAAATGGTTTTAGGACATTGCAGTGGTCTCCTTCTCCTACCATGGGGACCACGTCAACTTTGACTATCCACATCTGCTCCAGCTGTTCTTTCAACCCTTGATATTTCTCCACCTTTTCTTGTCCCTTCTTTCTGATGTTGCTGTCGGCTGGTATCGCCACATCTACCACCACTGCCCTCCTCTGGTGTTTGTCAACCACCACTATGTCCGGTTGATTAGCCAGCAGCTGTTTGTCAGTCTGGAAGCTGAAGTCCCACAGGATCTTAGCCCTGTTGTTCTCAACCACCCTCGGTGGTGTGTCCCATCGGGATTTGGGTACTTCGAGTCCACACTGGGTACAGATGTTCCGGTACACTATCCCAGCCGCTTGGTTGTGCCTCTCCATGTATGCTGATATCCTGCTTGCATCTTACACCCTGCCACTATGTGCTAGACCGTCTCAGGGGCATCTTTGCACAGCCCACACCTTGGGTCTGATCTGCTGTGGTAAACCCTGGCATCTGTGGCCCTTGTGCTTTAGGCCTGTTCTTGTGCTGCAATGATTAGTGCCTCTATGCTGTCTGTCAGTCCAGCATTCTCCATTCTCCACTGGTAGGTCCTCCTGATAATAGCCACTTTCTCTATCTGATGGTGATATGCACCATGTAGGGGCTTGTCCCTTCATGTTGTTTGCTACTCCACCTTTTTGCTCCCATCAGGTTTCTGTTGTCTGAGGCATTCACTTAGCAGTTCATCCTTTGGGGCCATCTTCTTGATGTACTCCTGGATTTTGGATGTATCATCCTGGATAGTGGCTCTGATGCTCTCTAGTCCTAGGCCTCCCTCTTTCTTCTTAGTGTATAGCCTCAGGATGGTGGACTTGGGGTGGAACCCTCCATGCATGGTAAGGAACTTTCTTGTCTTGATGTCTGTGTCTTCTATCTTCTCCTTTGGCCAGCTTATGATCCCAGCTGGGTATCTGATGACTGGCAGTGCGTACACATTGATATTTTAGACCTTGTTCTGACCATTCAGCTGACTTCTCAGGACTTGCCTTACTCTCTGGAGGTGTTTGGTTGTGGTCAACTTCCTTGCGGCCTCCTTATGATTTCCATGAGCCTTCGGGATCCCAAGGAACTTATAGCTGTCCTGGATATCTCCTATGTTGCCCTCTGATAGGTCAACTCTTTCAGTTCTGATCATTTTGCCTCTCTTTGATACCATCCGACCACACTTGTCTAATCTGAATGACATCCCTATGTCCTTGCTGTAGATCTTGGTGGTGTGGATCAGTGAGTTGATTTCTGGCTCATTCATTGGCCCATTAATTTGGATTTATGTTCAAAGTTCCAGAATACAAAACAAAACTGCAGTAACAGTGAAAGCTTAGAAAAGCTTACATTGAATTTAAAGTATTGTGTTCACAGTCAGACATACCTTACATTCGGTATGCGATTCCACCCCCAGAACTTCAAGTTCTGCCCGAGGCTGTATGTTCTCAGTGACTCACAAAAGACATCTCACTTTGGAGCCACGGACTTTATTCATACCAGTATAATGGTGGGAAAGAGAATTATAATGAGAAACTGGAGGAAACCAGCTAAGCCCTCTGGTTCACAGAGTTGGCAAAAGTTCTCTTTCAGGTCTTAAGGATAGGACGGACAAATATGTGGTGAAGTGGAGAAGATACTTGGAGTACATTGCTGGTGTGGACTTATCTTGAAGTGAATCATACACCACATGTATGATGCTCTGTTGTACACTTTTTGAGCGTCTGAGAACTAATCTGCTGCTTGTAGATCAGAGTACATTGTGGTGCATATCAATGCAGGAATACAGATTTTTTTATCTTTCATTTTACAAATTACTTATGTATTGTTATTTTTGCATATTTATATGTTATTATCCCTCTTGTGTTTGTACATATATTTGATTTATTAACACTCTGTGACACTGTTTATGAAAAAAGGAAAAGCAAAAAAAGTTCAATAAAATATTAATTATATCAGTCATCGTGAATACTTTTTTGAAAGGGTTTATATTATTTATGACAAATTATTCATTTTCACACACTGAGGCTTTATATGCTCAATATGATGTCACAGAAATGCCACTGACTAACAATCTGTTATTCTTTGAAGAGAAAATAGCAAATGTCCCTGATTCCTCCGCAGCCTCGTGCTGCATTAATTTGGTGTCTAGATGATCCGAACAATTAGTACCTATATCATATTCCATGGCTCACCAGATCTGTTTCCTTTACTCTCTTAATTATTGTGTTGTTTGGTGGTGTCCAAGTTTCAGCCCTGAATGTTTTATGATTAGCCCCGGATCTAAATAGGCTGTATACATATTTTTAATACATATGCATAGGCCTAATAATAAAAAAAAATCCCTGCATATAATAATATGTAATTCTGTTCATACATTAAAGCCTTCAAAAATAATGGGCCTATGATATCGCTGATCAATAATACAAGTTTGGGGTTTACTGTGTCATTCCAACAGTGCATTTTGTGTGGTTATGTTAGAGTTTTCAATCTCAACCCAAGCCTGATGGGTCCATAAAAGCCCGACAGGTTGGACTGGGTATGGGCCAAAAATGTGTTCTGATTGGCCAGGTCTGATGGGGCAGCAGATTTTTTTTGTTTGTTTTTATAAATGAATGAATAAATAAAGTAATAAAAAAGTGAGCACACCAAAGTCTTGGTTGTGTTCACCCAGTCTGAGTCTTGGTTTGGTATGAGCAGGAACAAAAATAAACAAATAAATAAAAATTCAAAAGCAAAATAATACATATTTTGAACAGACAGAGGTGGACGTATCAAGAAAAGACACAATCCTGTGTATTCAACACCCTTCCTTGATCGAATCCCTCGATCCTCACCCCTTTGCACTTTCCTCCGAACTCATAATCAATCATACGCAATAAATCATTCGAAATCTTTATTTTATTGGTGTGGTCTTTGTTATTGAATAAGTGTTGCAGAAAATCTAAGCAATATTGTGTCATTATATTTGTGAGGTTGTTGTTACTCTCACTATACTCTGGTCCATTTCTTCACGCTGGCTCTAAAAGAAGCCTTCTTTAAAATCATAGGTAGCACGTTAATAGTTCACCATATTGTTAATCAGTTTGTACAAAGAGGCTGTGTGGCCTATTTGAAATCAGTAAGGGCTGTTCTATAACTTCCTGTTGACCATCTGCCCCTTTTTCAGCAATTTAAGCAAAGAGGCAGGACAAGGTAAAGACAACACGGGTGGAGATTGACATAGAGGACATGGGTGAGAAAAGCTGGGTTTCAGTAAAAGTGATGAAGATGATGTGCAGAGTAAGGAAGGCGGGGCAGAGCTCATTTGGTTATATGACTTCAATTTGTTCAGGAAGCTGCCAGAGCTGCAGCTCTCTGAAGATGGAGGAGCTCTGCTTTCCACAACTGCTCAACACCTCCTGCAGAAAGCCCACCTCTCCTTGGGCCAACTTTGTGCTCCTTAACATTGTGCTGTACTTTATCTCTCTGCTCACTGTGGCTCTTAACCTCCTNGCAGTCTCTTGTTAAAGGATGACCTGACTCAACCAGGCAGGTATAATTCCTGCCATGGAGAGTGTGTGATTGTCATTAACCACACTGCAGGAGTTGTTGACCTTGTTGTAACCTTTATTGTTCCCATTTCTGTCATTGTCGTTCTGTACATGAGAGTATTTGTTGTGGCTGTGTCTCAGGCTCGTGCCATGCGCTCTCACATCACAGCTGTCACACTCCAGCTTTCAGTGAATCAACAAACAAAGAAATCTGAGCTGAAAGCAGCCAGGACTCTTGGTGTTCTTGTAATTGTGTTTCTAATATGTTTCTGCCCATATTACTGTGTCGCTCTTGCAGGTGATGCCTTGGTCAGTGCTTCATCTGCATCATTTGTGCTTTATCTGTTCTATTTCAACTCATGTCTTAATCCATTGATCTATGCCTTGTTTTATTCCTGGTTTAGAAAAGCAGTTAAACTCATTGTCAGTCTTCAGATTCTGCAGCCTGGCTCCTGCTCCACCAACATACTGTAGAGAGGCTGCGGAGTGACTGAAATGAGGCCTGCTCCACCAAGGTTTGGAATTGAAAATCACAAAAATTTAAGTAAAATCTCTCCATACAGTATGTAAGCAGTCGATGACAAAATTGTGCATTGCTCTACTCAGGTGTCAGTTTCATGTAAGGATTACGAAAAAGAATATAATTATGACAAGTTTTGACAAAATACCTTTTTTGTTCTCACCTGTTTCATTATATAACTTGTGTATCTTTCCCTCTGCTGCTTCATTTTACAAGAAAGGAAAGTCAAAACAATACTAAGATGGACGGAAACCTCAGAGCGGCCCCTCTTTGGGGGCCTGGTGCTGCAGTTGGTGACTTAAGACTCATCTATACTCCTATGTACAAAAACAGATACGTCCATTTTATATTCTTGCCACAATTGCTGATGCAGTGATCTCACAGAAACATTTACTTGTACTGTACACTTGTGATCTGATTGTTATATGATGGACAGCTACTCAGTGACTTTTTTGTATTTTATTCTTCTTACTGTGCGCTTGTGATCTGATTGTTAATTGAGGGACAGCTACTCATTGACTTTATGCAGCTTATATCTTGTGCATTTATGATCTGATTGTTAATTGAGAATTTGGTACTTATTCTGCTCCTTTATGCGCATATTTTTTACTGTTTACTGTGTCTTTCTTTATGTACACTTGTGATCTGATTGTTAATTAAGGGACAGTTACTCAGCGACTTCTTGCAAGTTTTTTCCTGTGCATTTATGATGTGATTGTGAATTGAGAATTGGTACTTACTCTGTCCCCTTATACACACACCGTTGTTGTTGTTCTCAGCGCTTTTCTGTATATGCACTTGTGATCTGATTGGTAATAGAGGGACAGTTACTCAATAATTTTATGTAAGTCTTTTCCTGTGCACTTATGATCTGATTGTTAATAGAAAATTGGGAACTTTATCTGCCCCCTTATGCACACGTTTTACTGTTGTTCACAGTGCCTTTTTGTACGAGCAGAATTTATTATGCATATGCATATCTATTTTTGGTGTATCTAGTGCTATTTTGCCGTGACACACTTGTTTAAGATTGTTGTATTGTTATTGTGTTTATTCTTTGCCTGTGAGTTGGCACTACATTGTATGGCGGAAGTATAAAGTGTTTTTCCACACACCTGCTCCGATTGCTTCGAGCGTACTTAAACGCCACTTCCGTAACCTGAGTTACATACTGAAGAAGACTTCGTGAGACGTCTGTGTTTATGGTACTGCCACCCAAGTTGGTTTATTAAATTTACCAAAAGGACATTTTTTGAGTGTTGGCATTTTTCCCTTTTTCGCTGTTTTTGGCCATGCACCCTTCGAGGGGATTTATTTTGAGAGTGCTTGCTTCTTTCCTACCTCATAGAAACATTTGAAATGATGACAACCTCTCGCATTACGTACCGGTGGCACCTATTGTGTTGAAATTACATGAAATTACAAAACTATTTGGTTAGGTTTCGAAAAAGATTGTGTTTTTTGCGGGGATGTAGCCATTTTTCTGCCATGGTTCGCGTCCTGTAGGCGATATTTTTGTGGGTGTGTTACACCAAAACCTGTTTCCCCCCTGGCAATATTTTTGCAAGCGCACCATTGCTGTGGCACTGCCAAGAACGATTGTGATTGGTTGAAAAAAATAAAAAAAGCCGGGGCGTTTTTTCTCCAATCTTAAAGTGAGAGTCGGCGCAACCAGACCTTTCTTTTCTTGAGAAAGGTCTGGTGAGCGAGACTAGCCAAGAGGCAAACTGGTTGGAATAAATGTTGACAAAAGAAATGAAGGCCTTGTATCACCTTCTATCCATCATGTTCCTCAACATGATGGCTATACCATGCTTGCCACCAATGTTCCACTCTTTCATGAGATCAATGAAATGCCGATGATCCTGGACCCAGCAAAGCTGGATGAAGGTGGTGGTATAGAAAGTACTTTGAGAAGGAACCAGGTAAAGTATCACATGAGTTGTCGACTAATGTTCAACAACACCAAATTAGATCAAGTGAGGAAGCGACAATCCAAAGCTCAAAGTAGTAGTGAAATAGATGAAGACCACACAAAGCACCATAGAACCAGTCATGATGGCATAATGACAATTAACCTGAACAACAGACTACATGAATGTGCCCGGACACTAAATGATGGTAAACTATTGGCTAAACTGAGTGGTGGTGACACCATAGCACAGGAGCTGAAATACCATTATTTATGTCTTCGTGGTCTCTACAACAGGGAGGGACATCTTTCCCCTGGTTCTCTCAGAACTGGTCAACTACATTGTAGAAACCAGTCTCAGTTCTGATGGTCCTGCCATTTCCAGTCAACCCAGCGTCAGCCAGAAGCAGAGAGTCCTGCTGACTGGGGATGGAGGAAGGTTGATGAAGAATGGCAGGTCTTCTAGACAGCCAGTTCACCAGTTGCAGAGAGTTGTCAACAACTCACCAAGTGTGGCTGCAAATCAGGGTGCTGTGGAAGGTGCAGATTGGGTTTCATCTGCACAGCACTGTGCAGTTGCAAATGTGAGTAGAACTAACAACTTTAACAAAATACACCGTGAAAAAAAGTACAAAAATAAATTAAAAAAAGAGAGAGAGAGAGAGAGAGAGAGAGAGAGAGAGAGAGAGAGAGAGAGAGAGAGAGAGAGAGAGAGAGAGAAAAAATAAAATAAAATAAAAAAAATAAATAAAAGCTGTTTCAGGCAAAGTAACATCCCTACAAAAAATTTTGACCACAAAAATCTGGGTTTTTCATTTTTCATTTTCATTTTCATTTTCATTTATTCCTTTTGACCCCTCCCCGGGGTATAAGGGGCAGACAAAAAAAAAATAACATTAACAAATCAGGACAGGCGGCAGCCAATGCACAACAAAATAAATAGAACAGAATTTGTGTACATACATACAAGTCAAAGCAAATCAAGAGAAACTATTCAAGATTTTCTTTAAAAGTTTCAACAAATTTGACAAGACCTTTACTTTTGGAGATGACATTAACTTTTGAAACTTATAAATATTTGGATTTGCTCTATAGAACTGTCCGACCAACTCTCTTCTCTCTTTATCAAAAAAGAACACACAAGTACATAATGATATTCGTCTCCTCGATTGCCAGTCAAACAAAGAGTACATTTCCAGGGGACATTTTCACGATCATACCTGCGCTCAGAGATAGGTAACTTATGAT
Source organism: Epinephelus moara (assembly GCF_006386435.1). NCBI lineage: Eukaryota > Metazoa > Chordata > Actinopteri > Perciformes > Serranidae > Epinephelus > Epinephelus moara. Next base: position 5,121,139 of record NC_065512.1, on the reverse strand, counting down.
TTCCACACCGAAACTTAGACAAACAAACTCTTTCGGCAGGTCTTAACATAATCAGATAAGGTTCAAAAGTGAAATCAGTTTAGACCATAAACAGTTTGATTCATGGTGGCCATCTGGAAAAATGGTCGCCATCTTGAATTTTTCAGTGGCCAGCGCCTTTTTCCAAAAGTGTGGCCCTTAGAGAGTATATGTACCAAATTTTATGCTTGTGTCACAAAGTGAATGATTTTTTCAGTTATCTGCTGCACTATAGTGGACAAGTCATTAAGAAGTGAAGCCTTATTGGTAATGGAGCGAGCATTCAGGAGAGCCATCTTGATGGGGGTGGAGGATGAACAAACAGTAACATCAGAAGAGATGTGAGAAAGCGGACGTACAGTGGTGTGAAAAAGTGTTTGCCCCCTTCCTGATTTCTNGAGCGAGCATTCAGGAGAGCCATCTTGATGGGGGTGGAGGATGAACAAACAGTAACATCAGAAGAGATGTGAGAAAGCGGACGTACAGTGGTGTGAAAAAGTGTTTGCCCCCTTCCTGATTTCTTACTTTTTTGCATGTTTTCCACACTTAAATGTTTCAGATCATCAAACAAATTTAAACATTAGTCAAAGATAA
>NC_065512.1:5097603-5119946 GCF_006386435.1 Epinephelus moara | reverse complement strand
TGAACACTGTGTATTTTATTTTGAAAATTAACCGGAGGTTTTATTGTGTTTCTGTGCACGACTTCCTGCCCCGCACGATCTGCTCTGTGCTGAATTGCTGCGTTGTGCTCCGGCGTCCGGCAAAAATAGAAGTCCTGCGTATCTGTTGCGGAGGGCTCCAGAGCGCCGCAGCTGAGATGGAGCTGGAACACAGCACAGCCGCAGCCGGTGGAAACACACACATTGACAAGAATTAAATCCTATGGGCTCCGCTGCCGTGCCGGAGTGCAGACGCAACCAACACACATCTGGTGGAAATTGGGGGTTAGCCTTTACATGTGCCTGACCTTGCAATAGATCTCCAATTAAGGTATAAAAACTGCTACTGGAAAAAATTAATAATTATTAATGATAATTATCAATCATGTTAAATAATGTGACTTAATTTACATAAATCACCTCTTCGGGCACCATTCCCGAAAAGGAAAAAATGATCGCCAGATAAAGATATCAGTCTCATAAAGTTCACTAAGCTATCAAGTGGGAACTTTGATTAATAGCTAAGTTAATAACCATAACAAAAATTAATAGTAAAGCCTGAAGGATTTCAGAGTTCTTGACATAGCAGAGGTTGACTTTTCATTCACTCTTGTGCAATATTAAACAGACAGCAGGTATGATTCCAAAATATATTTATTCATAAAGGAAGCAAAACAACAAAACACACAAATTCTAACAAACTAACTTTATACAAGCAAGTGTGTGTGTGTGTGTGTGTGTGTGTGTGAGTGAGTGAGTGAGAGAGAGATATTTTTTTTTTAATCCATCTTTATTTATATCAATAAAAAATCAAAGTCAACATGACACAACCATCTTAAAACAGATGTAGCAGAGCAAAAAACACAGGACAAACACCTAACCTCTCAGATCATTCTAGAGAGTGATTAAAAACCAGTGCCCCTTCAACCACACTACACAGAGCATCTGTGAAGCACCACTGAGCCACAAACTCCTTTTCATAAGTGAATAAAATTTAAAATCAACTCTGATTCTGGCCTTCACCAAGGAAACAAACATTGACTGCAGCCCTTCACCCAAAACATTCTCTATCTGATTTTTCCTTGTCTTATAGATGGACAGTTTGGCCTGTCCCACCACAAAATTTAACAACTGCCACTTTTGTGCACTCTCTCCTTTATAACCTGCACCAAAAATAAAAGCAGTTCCAGACCAGATTACATTACATTTCATAAAAATAAATCAAGTCAAACAACACTTTGAGTCTGTGGCATTCTAAATAACAGTGAAAACAGTTTACAGTCCCTGGCAGAAAGGACACTGAGCAGAGACACCGGCATTCATTTTGCACACAAAAGTGTTCATGGCCAATGCTCCCTGAAGAATTCGCCACTGCAGATCAGTGGACCTTTTGTTTAAAGGTGCTTTATAAAACACCCTCCGCACCGGTTTACACTCATCTTGTACATTTCGCCTCTCTCTCCACACAGTATCCTTTCTCCCGTCAGTCCAGTTTGGTCTATTCTGAGAACCAGCTCCGGAAAAGGGTCCTCCCCATCAGGAAACTCTGTTCCATTAAAGTAGTCCCTTAACATGTCCAGTTCATCACTCGTTAGGATTTTGGTCCAGGCATTTAAAATGTCTCTGGTGTTACGACATGACTTGATGCCAAGAAGAGCAGCCACCGCTTCTGTGTTGTGAAAACTGGGACCTGCAGCCTCCACTTTGTGCTTCAGCTGAACTGCCCCAACTGAACACAAGCACTGTGTGAGGCCAGGTCTACTGTGCTTCTGAATGTCCAGCCTGGCCCCGTGGACTAGAGGCTCCTTCAGGAGCCAGAACAACGCCGCCGCAGGTTGCAGTCTTTCCCATTGAAACAAAGTCCAGGCTTTAAACAGTCCCTTATAGAAAGGAGGCAATTTACACAAACAAATCAAGTTACAATTCATTAAAAACAAAGAGGCATTTAAACCTAGACCTGCTACTTTTCTCAAAATAACGTTTGTTACTGGCTTCCAGATCACATCATCATTTCCTGTGAGGTATCGTTGTATGAACTGTAACCTGAATGCTGCTGCTCTGCTCTTTAAGTGTACTAACCCGTGCCCCCTTCATCTTTCAGCAGGTAAAGTACACTTTGATGCACCCAGTGTAAATGATCCCAAAAAAATTTCAACATGACAGACTGTACATTTTGTAAGAGGCCAGCAGGGGGTTCTATACATGCTAACCTGTGCCAGAGAGTTGATGCTACCAGATGGTTAAGGATCAGCACTCTTCCTCTATAGGACATCTGAGGAAGTAACCACTTCCACTTAGCCAACTTCCCCTCCACTTTCTCTACCACTCCCTCCTAGTTTTTCTTCACAGTATCCTCATCTCCCAGGTAAACCCCCAGGTATTTAAAACCCCCTCTTTTCCATCTTAAGCCACCTGGAAGCTGAGGGAGTCCTGCAGACCAACTTCCTACAGCTAAAGCCTCACATTTTGTCCAGTTCACTCTAGCAGCTGAAATGCTACCAAAAACATCAACAATATTTCCCAAACAGTCCACATCTTCTTGGTTTTTTACCATAACAATAATGTCATCCGCATATGCAGATAAAACAAGTGAAGTGTTACAATCAGGAAAAAACAGACCATTAACAAAAGAGCGAACATTGTGTAACATGGGTTCAATGGAAAGTGCATATAACATACCAGACACAGAACAGCCTTGTCTCACACCCCGAGATACTAAGGTAATAAGGTTTACACAGAACACCATTTATTTTTAATATATGCTCAATGTCCTCGTACAGCACCTTAATCTTAGCGATAAGTCCAGGGCTGAGGACGAACCTTTCTAGCATAGGTAATGGTGCTCAACCCGGTCAAATGCTTTTTCTTGGTCCAAAGAAACCAGACCAACATCCAAACCCAATGAACCAGAGACGTCCAAAATATCTCTAATTAATGACACATTGTCAACAATAGGTCTGGGTCCAATGAATTACTTGGTCCATCACCTTTTTCAGTCTATTGGACAGGGCTTTTGACACTATCTTGTAGTCCACACACAACAGTGAGACTGGACGCCAGTTCTTAATATCTTGGAGATCACCTTTCTTCGGTAATAGGGTAAAAACTGCTCTCCTGCAGCTCTGAGGCAGAGATGACTCCTCGAAACTCTCTGTGAAAACTTCAGAAAAGTCACCACCCAGCTCAGGCCAAAACTCTTTATAAAACTCTGGTGGGAGTCCATCAATTTCCGGGGCCTCCCCCCCCTGCATACTTTGTAACGCCATAAACAGCTCTTCAGTTGTCAGAGGACCCTCCAGCTCTTTGTTGCTCTCCTCTGCGACCCTGGGCAACCCATCACAGAAGGAGTCAAAAGCTGCCTGGTCTTCAATGTACTCAGTGGTGTACAGGTGAGAATAAAAATCCACAGCCCTCTGCTGGATCTCACTAGCGTCAGTCAGCAGCTGTCTTGTATTTGAACGCAGTGCATGGATGAATCTGCTCTGTCCGTTTTTTTTTTTTTTCAAATTGAAGAAGAACTTGGAAGGTGAGTCCATCTCAGCAGCACTCTGAAAACGAGACCGGACCAATGCTTCCTGTGCTTTTGAGCCCAGCAGGTCAGCCAATAAGGCTTTTTTGGATTTGAGGTCCTCAAAACAACCTCGATTTCCTGTGGACTCCGCAGAACCCTGCAGCTCCACTATACCAATCTCTAGATCTCTAATAGACTTGGTGATGTCACGAGAGACATTGAGAGTATATTGTTGACAAAGCTGCTTGATTTCCACCACAATCCCACCATTGCCTCAGTGAAGCAAAATCTGTTTTCCTATTTCTAAAACCTTTCCAAAAAACATTAAAAGTTTCCTTAAAATGTACATCTGAAAGCAGGGCAGTATTAAAATGCCAGTAAGCAGACTTGTGTTTTACATTGGCAATAAAAACACTACAAGACACCATAGAGTGATCAGAAAACCCTACAGGCAGTATTTGGCACTTTTTAAAAGTGCCAAAATGATGTTTAAAACAGTAAAGTCTATCTAATCTGCTCACAGAAATTAAATTCTCCCTACTGCTGACAAAGGTGTACTGTCGGTTTTTATCATGCATTTCTCTCCACACATCAGTCAAATTCTGTGTCTCCACCACTTGCCTCATCACATGTTTTGAAGCAGCATGAGGCTCTATGTGGTTTCTATCCAGCCGTTCATTCTCAGTCTCCTGCCAAGAATAAAAACTTTTCAGGCTCACAATTGCTCAAAACTGTACTGATTTCATTTTGGAAAACAACTCTTTCAGCTCCATTATTCGGTGCATAGACATTTATAAAAACAAGAGTAAAGTTTTCGTACTCTGTTCTAACGACCATCAGTCTGCCCTTTACTACTTCTTCCACCACATAAGACTTTGGTAGGAAGTTTTTAGAGAAAAGGAGAGCTACTCCTCCACTGACTGTACTTAGATGGCTAAGAACCACCTCTCCATCCCATTCCCTCTTCAAGTCAGTCTCATTTACACTGTTACTGTGTGTTTCCTGAACAAACATTACATTAATGCTCTTCAGTTTCATGAGTTTAAACAAACATGATCTCTTCCTCACATCCCTTGCTCCATTTAAACTGAGCGTGGAAACTCTACATTCACTCATCAAAGCTGATGTGAGGAAAAACACACATAAAAACATCATTTTAAGCAAAGTGCAAGTTCGAGCCTCCACTCTCATTACTACTGAGTTGTCTTCTCACTTTCAAAACAATTTTCCTTAACCTAAAAATTTCCTGATCAGTCAGACATGATTCCTCTTTATTCCTCATATGGAATCTGGCTGAGTTGTAGAAACCCTCTATGTTAGGAAAATATTCCTCTAGTTTAACTCCCTTTGTGTTTTTTGTCTCCTGAAGAAAAGATTTTATACTTTCAGCAGTGTAAGCCTTTCTTTCCTGACTGCTAGTCATTTTAACTACTGTCAGACACACACTCTTCCTCGCTCTCACTGCTGTCTGACTGCACTTGTGTTTTACCTGTCTGCCTGTCTTTCTGTCTGTCCAACAACACTCTACTCGACCGTGCATCACTATACACATTTTTATTTTTGTTCCTACATTTACGTGGAACAGGTGTTTTCATCATCCAAGCATCTTCAACCTGTTCACTCCATGCGTCCCCAGTCCCACCTGTCTCCTCCGCCTGCATCTCACCAAGCTCACCTGTCTTTTCTATCTCTCACCAAGTTCACCATTGCTCTTTACTCGTGTCTCACACACACCATTTACACTTGTTTCTTGCTCATCATCGACCTAACTTTCATCTTCAACACATTCTTTCTCACCATCTAGCTCCGCAGCAGCCCCCCGCTGCTCGTCGGCACCAGGCCGCAGCTCAGCGGTGCGCTGTGCACCAGACCCGGCAGCCTGTACCGTGGTGCCTGGACATCCGCTACCTTCGGATCAGTCGGAGCCGGTTTCTTCGATTTAGGACAGGCCTTAACAGTGTGTCCCTCTTCACCGCAACCAAAACACTTCATCAGTGAAGAGGTGGCAAACAAAACATAGTCAAAATCGTCCACTTTAACGTGGAAGCGCAAATTGAGCTCTTCATTGCGATTGTTTAGAATCATATACAGCTGTCTTCTGTGAGACACCACATGTTTCAATAACGATTTACACCCAGAAGGAATCATCTTAATCGGAGAAACTATCTTCCCGTGCCGAGAGAGTTCTCGACTAAGAAATGCATCTGTTATGAATGGAGGGACATTTGACAGGATTACCTTTGTTGCTGGCTGCGTTAGCGGTAACACTGACACAAAGCTTTCATTGATAGAAATACCTGTCACTATGAGCTGGTTCACCTTCTCCACCTGATCCAGAAACAAAACCACGCCACCATTCATCCGAGCCGCCAACTTCACGCTGCTGTGGCCGATTTACCTCTCCAACAGCCAGGCTGACCTCCTCCACATTGTACTGAAGGCCCACACCGACCTTGATGCCATGCCTCCTAGTCAGCCTGGAGAAATCTTCATTCACCATGGCGTGTCAGACGCCGACCAGCGATTACGCTGGAGGGCACAAAACACACCAACAAACCCCTCTCACCTCACCAAACAAAACCCAAACACTAACAATAAACTTATTAAACTTATTGCCACAAATTATAGTACATTAAACAAAGATTATACCAAAAAAAAAAACCTCTCACTCCAGACACCGCACTCACTCCTCACTCAGAGAGAGAGAGAGAGAGAGAGAGAGAGAGAGAGAGAGAGAGAGAGAGAGAGAGAGAGAGAGAGAGAGAGAGAGAGAGAAGAGAGAGAGAGAGAGAGAGAGAGAGAAGAGCATGTGGTTAGGGCAAAGATAAAGGAAAAGAAGCGGAAACTTTGAGTTGCCTCTTTGGGTGTAGCCCTGTTCAAAGCCAATGTGTGAGTGAGTCCATGTGAATGTGATATGTGTTGCAAAGGGTCTGGATTAGTGCTGTGGATGTTTAGTTGCATGCAAGACTCTGTCTGTGAAAAGCATTAACAATCTAACATCACTTAGCTTTGGTGCAATAATCACAACAGTAACTCAGTAAACAGCATTAAATCACACTTGGCAAAGTTAAACAGTCTTGCTTAACCTGTGCAGCTGTGATAATGCTATGCCAGTTGTTAGATTACCAATCCTTGAATGGATGGGGGAAGAGTTGCTTTGTGGTGGCTGCTTTTGTTAGCCGGCTGATGAAGGCTGGATAGAGCTGTGGTTCCAGGTGCAGTCTTTGTTGTGTCCTTTGTTCCAAAGGTGCAGATCCGAGAAAGCCGGTCGCTCGGGGTCCTTGCAGAGCTAGATGTTGGGTTTGCAACTCAACTTGGTTCACCTTGTTGCTGGAAAGGTAGTTGCGAACCTTGTGTTTGCACACTAACTTCTCTGGTTCCAGGTTTATCTCCTGCTATGAGTGAGGGAAAGTCGTGGTCCAGGAGAAAGAGAGAAAGAGGTCTCAGGAGCAGACGCCGGAATCTGAGTTGGTCGGCCACTCAGAGGAAGAAGGCATCTGGGCCAGTTAAGGGCCCAGGAGAAAGAGACGTCTGAGCTGGTCAACAGCTCAGGAGAAAAAACAAAGACTGTGTGAGAAAGCAGGACTTCTCTTATAGTTGCCTGTTGACATCACTGAGTCACATGACACTGTAAAGGTACTGTCCAATCAAGTTTGGACACTGGTCTCTCACTTAGGTTTGAGGTGGGGCATCCTGTGGAGATAAGAGCCAAATGGCTGCTCTTTGTTTGAAGAACAAAGAACAAAGAACCTTTACATGTCCAGTTTAGATCTGCTCAAATGACAAATCGTCTGTGGTCCAGTGAATAACAACAAACTTACTGCATATTTTGGACAAAAATATAATTATGACAAGTTTAGACAAAATAAAAGCTGGCACAAAAGCCATATTTATCCCAGATATCCCACAAATGTGACAAGGGAGGTTGGTGAATGCAAATGAATTGATCACAAAGTGGATGTCACATTGTATTATAAATTGATGTTTGCACAGTTCATCTGCTGTTTGTTATCGTACTTTGATGTCTAAATACTGAGTGTGAACTGTATGTATTGTGTACCCTCAAAATTAAAACAATGGAATAAAATTGTAATTTTACCATCTGTGTGCTGTGCAGCACAACAAAACCTGTCAGTGATCAGTCAGTGATGCAAAATGTAAGTAAACGTGTTCATGTAGAGTAATAAATATAATCCAGCATAGGTTAATGAGGCCAATGAGAAAGGTGACCAGCGAGCATTGTTAGTGTCTGCAAATTTGGAGATAACTGTGTCCAATTAAAAAAATGCATAACTCAAAATGTGACAAAAAAGCTTACATGTAAAATATGAACAAATGTGATTTGTATCCAAAACCACACCTTGGGCCAATTTGTATTTGCATGCTTTATTTCAGGCAATACCAAAACCAAATAATAAAAAATATTTTCTTGCCACAATTGCTGATGCAACATGATCTCACATAAACATGTGAAATGACCACGATCTTTGAACACCGCATCACGTACTGGTGGCACCTGTGGTGTTGAAATTACATGATGGCAGCATGCTTGGGTTTAGGCACCAAAAGTATTTGGTTAGGTTTAGAAAAAGATTGTGTTTTGTGTTAAAATAACTACATTTAACTACATGTAAGGGATGTAAATATATTGTAAAGTGACATAAGTACTTCATGTAATGCGGCGTTACTACTTAAAAGATTAAAGTATGCTGAGTATAGATACATAAAAGAGGACTTTTACTTTCACACAGGACACAAACAGCAGTGTCTTGGTTGAAAATCGTGTGTCTGTTTGACCCATCCATTACCCTGACCTCCTGACCACCTCTCACTCTTTGTTTTACTTATGACATTGCAACCATAGACTGTTTATGAAGGTGGACAACATGACAGCTCCCCAAAAGTGAAGCCAAAACATTTTGATTGGCCCCTTGTGGCTGGCTGCAGCGTAGCTCATTAAAATTTTTCCCAATGATGGTTTCTGTCATTTTGGGTAGTTCTTATCATGCTGACGGATGACAAGCCTTAAGACCCTGATTATGCTTTATTTTGAAGCTTGTGAGTTTTCATCGAATGGTGTTGCCTTGGCCGCACGGAAAATTTCAATGTTTTGACTGGAGGCAGGAGGTTGTTGTAATTTGACTTCACACCGTCCAAGCTGTCTTGAATTTCACGTGCTGGATACGAGAGTCCACTCAACTCAACTCAACTCAAATTTATTCATAGAGCACTTTAAAAACAACCACAGCTGAAACAAAGTGCTGTACAAAAATAAAAACATAAGACATACAATAAAAACAATAAAAACAAAACAGTAAAACAAGAGCAGAGTCTCACGCTGGGATAAAAGCCAAGGAGTGAAAATGGGTTTTAAGACTGGTTTTTAAGTGAGGGGGCCAGTCTAATGTGGACAGGTAAATCATTCCACAATCTGAGAGCCGCTACAGAAAAGGCTCTATCCCCTCTGAGCTTCCGCTTAGACCTCGGTACATCCAGGAGCAGCTGGTCAGCTGGGAACTGCCCATTGGTTCGACAGCCCATTGGTTCGACATCCCATTGTTCCGACCATATTAAACTCATTGTTCCGAAGTCCGTTCCGAAATCATCATGATGCCCTGTGGTAAAGGTCTGGTTAGGTTTAGGCACAAAAACCACTTGGTTAGGGTCAGGAAAAGATCATGGTGTGGGTTAAAATGAAAAAGAAAGTGACAAACTCATAAGCCGTGAGCCTGCTCCGCCTCAAGCCGGTCGCGGCGCACCATACGCCCGCCGCGAGCCGTTCAGCACCGCGGACAGTCGGACTAATGGGATGTCGAACCAATGGGCTGTTGAACCAATGACATGGACCCAGTCAGCTGACCTGAGGCACCGAGCAGGAGCGTAGGGATGAAGCAGCTCAGACAGGTAAGGCGGGGCGAGACCGTTTAAAGATTTAAAAACAAATAAAAGAATCTTAAAATGAATTCTAAAGTGCACAGGCAGCCAGTGGAGGAAGGCCAGAATGGGCGTGATGTGTTCCCTCTTACGTGCTCCAGTTAAGAGCCGAGCAGTGGCGTTCTGAACCAACTGAAGACGTGCGAGGGAAGACTGGCTGACTCCAAAATAAAGTACGTTACAGTAATCCAGCCGGGACGTGATGAAGGCATGGATTACTATTTCAAAGTGCTGTTGTGCAAGAAAAGGTTTAACCTTTGCCAGCTGCCTAAGGTGAAAGAAGCTGGACTTAACCACTGCACCAATTTGACGCTCCAATTTAAAACCACTGTCCATCTTAAAACCCAAGTTAGAAACTGTTGGCTTCTAAAGACATCTACATAATCAAATTGACTTATAGTCATTGCACCACTGCGCCACCCACTAACAACAGGAAGTCAGGAGATGGGGGCTGAGATGAGTTGAGATGAAATTCTGTTTTTTAAAAGTGGCTGGACTACCACATGTTTGACAGATTTGGGAACATGGCTGGTTTCCACAGAGCTATTGATAGTTGAGAGAATACTGGGACCAATGGTGTTAATTACTTCTTTGAGGAGTTTGGTTGGTATAATATCAAGAGAGCCCTGTTCTGCACATTCAGAGGCAGATGCTTCAAGACAAGGGGCAGTGGTGTAGTAGTAGTTGATGAGGTGGGTGTACTACTAGGTAGATAGGTAGGTTACCGATGAGGAAGTGGGCATACTCCCCTATATATTACAATGACTGTTTAGCTGATAGGTGGGTATACTGTCACTGGATAGAAAAAGAAGTGGGTATACCCCGTAAACCTGAGTATACCCTCCACTACACCACTGGGGTGGGGGAGATAAGAGTTTAACACACTAAGAAGTATCCTGGAGTTATAACAGTTCTTGTTAATATGATCAGAGAAATATTGGGCCCTGGCATTTTTGACTGCTAGCTGGTATTTCTTCAGCAGATCCTTCAACATTTGAAATGAGACCTCCAGTTTATCACGCTTTCACCTTCGCTCTGTTATACTGCACAAACTCTAAACAAACACACTTTCCCAAAAGGGTTAGTGGGATATGTCGAGGCTGAAGAGTCTAAAAAGTTTTCCGTGTCACGAGGGTGGCTCTGTTTTAATCTGGCTAGATCATTGTATTTATGCTGCACAGCTAGCCTAGTCAAAAACAGAGTTTTTACATAAAATTGGCTAAAAACTACCCAACCCTTTTGGAAATAGTCTCTCTGTATTAAATAGTCAGTCTATGAGCAGTACAGATCCTCCGCTGAGGGAACATGTGTTACGACCGGCTCTGAGGCCGCAACCAGAAACGAGAGCAGAGAGGGGATCAGTGCCAAATAGCGCTTAGTTTATTTATGAAAGTAAAACAAAAGAAGGCAAAAGGTCCATTTCAGCAACCAGCGGTGTAGGAGCACCCCCATACCCCACGGAAGGAACGCGTGTGTAGGTACAGCGGCGGCCACGAGGTATCTGAGGAAGGAGGGATATATGGTCGAGCACATCACCAGGCCCAGGTGCAGCTCATCACCTGATGACGACGACCCCGCCTCGGACCAGAACCTGCCAGGAAGACAACAGCACACAGTACGCCAGCACCACGCAGAGGAGTGGAGGGGTCGTCACACATGTAATAATTGCAAACTTGACAGCCATAATGTTAACTTTATATTAGTGATGCCACTGAATGAAGCTATGCAATGACAGAAGTGCTTACTGTATATATTGCTTTTTTTCCACCATGGCAACTATGAGCAAGAATATTGTGTCAATTTATTTGTGAGGTTGTTGTTACTCTCACTATACTCTGGTCCATTTCTTCATGCTGGCTCTAAAAGAAGCCTTCTTTAAAATCACAGGTAGCACATTAATGGTTTACCATATTATTAATGAGTTCGTACAAACAGTGCATGAGAACAGCCTGTCACATTTCAGTGCAGTCCATCAGGAACGTGCGCTTGCGCATTGTGTTGTCACAACAGTTGCGCTAGGCTCGTCTCTTTCGCTGGGCAACAATATTAATATTTTTCCTTGAGCCCTCTGCACTGGCATCTGTGTTGTGTGGCCTCTTTGAAATCAGTAAGGGCTGTTCTATAACTTCCTGTTGACGGTCCGCTTAGGTGACTTAAAACAGGGCAAAGAGGTAAGACAAGGTAAAGAAAACAAGAGTGGAGACTGACATAGAGGAGAAACACTGGGTTCCAGTAAAAGTGATGAAGATGATGTGCAGAGTGAGGGAGGCGGGGCATCCGAGTCCAACAGAGACAGAGAGAAAAAGGAGGAGAGGAATTTCGAAAACGTAAGAGGTCATTTGGTTATATGACTCAGATTTGTTCAGGAAGCTGCCAGAGCTGCAGCTCTCTGAAGATGGAGGAGCTCTGCTTTCCACAACTGCTCAACACCTCCTGCAGAAAGCCCACCTCTCCTTGGGCCAACTTTGTGCTCCTTAACATTGTGCTGTACTTTATCTCTCTGCTCACTGTGGCTCTTAACCTCCTTGTCATCATCTCAGTCTCCAACTTCAGGCAAAGATTAACTTAACTTACTGATGTCAACAGCTTCTGTAGATTAGAAGAACTGTCTTTGAGTTGGTACTGAATAATGTTGCAACCTTGGAAATGTATTTAAGACACATTTTGACTTGTATTCTGCCCTTTTGCACAAACTTAACTGTGATTTCAACACCAGATATTGCAGTTAGATGTCCACATTTAACCATATTGAAACTGCAGATGTTGTCGATCAGAAAACATTTCATTATGTCTGTTGTTTTTACAACTGTTTTAGTCAATTAGATTTGGGGACTTGTTGAGTTCATGATGTTTTTCCTCTTTCTCTCCAGGCAGCTCCACACACCCACCAACATCCTCCTCCTTGCTCTGGCTGTCTCAGACTTTCTCGTGGGCCTCCTGGTGATACCGGGAGAAGTCCTGCTAAAAACATCCTGCTGGTTTCTTGGTGACCTCTTGTGTTTGCTCTATAATTATGTGTCCTTCATCATTACGTCTTCTTCGATAGGAGACATGGTGCTCATATCAGTCGACCGCTATGTGGCTATTTGTGACCCTCTGCATTACACCACCAGAGTCACTGTGAAAAGAGTTAAACTCTGTGTGTGTCTGTGTTGGCTCTGTGCTGTTTCTTACTGCAGTCTCTTGTTAAAGGATGACCTGACTCAACCAGGCAGGTATAATTCCTGCCATGGAGAGTGTGTGATTGTCATTAACCACACTGCAGGAGTTGTTGACCTTGTTGTAACCTTTATTGTTCCCATTTCTGCCATTGTTGTTCTGTACATGAGAGTATTTGTTGTGGCTGTGTCTCAGGCTCGTGCCATGCGCTCTCACATCACAGCTGTCACTCTCCAGCTTTCAGTGAATCAAAAAACAAAGAAATCTGAGCTGAAAGCAGCCAGGACTCTTGGTGTTCTTGTAGTTGTGTTTCTAATATGTTTCTGCCCATATTACTGTGTCGCTCTTGCAGGTGATGCCTTGGTCAGTTCTTCATCTGCATCCTTTGTGCTTTATTTACTTTATTTGAACTCATGTCTAAATCCATTGATCTATGCCTTGTTTTATTCCTGGTTTAGAAAAGCAGTTAAACTCATTGTCAGTCTTCAGATTCTGCAGCCTGGATCCTGCTCCACCAACATACTGTAGAGAGGCTGTGGAGTGACTGAAATGAGGCCTGCTCCACCAAGGTTTGGAATTGAAAATCACAAAAATTGAAGTAAAATCTCTCTATACAGTATGTAAGCAGTTTATAAGAAAATTGTGCATTGCTCTACTCTGTGTCAATGTCATGTAAGTATTCCAACTTGTGATCTGGAAATCTACAACAAATCTATGTGTCACACGGGGACACCAAATGTTGGGATCTATGCCTCATACAGGCAGCATCATTCATTGGTACTAAGCCTTAACATGGGCCTGACCTTGTAATATATCTCCAATTAAGGTATAAAAATCGCTACCGGTAATAATTGATAATTATTAATAATAATTATCAATTACGCTAAATAATGTGACTTAATTTACATTAATCACCTCGTGAGGCACCATTCCCGAAAATGGAAAAATGATAGCCAGTTAAAGATATCAGTCTCATAAAGTTTACTAAACTATCAATTTGGAACTTTGATTTAATAATTAAAAAATGAATAGTAAAGCCTGAAGGATTTCAGAGTTCTTGACCGAGCAGAGGTTGACTATTCATTCACTCTTGTGCAATATTAAACAGACAGGTGGCTGCTGCTTTACTTTTTGTTTCTTATTTGCAAAATTGTCGCTGGGCGCTGCTAGGGTGGCAGCTGCTTTACTACAGTTTGCCGTATAATATGTCGCAAATGTCGTAAAATGGCGTAACACTAAAAGATGGGTTGTTCTAGGTCATTTAAACTGGGAAAGGATAGATGCCTATAATTAGTTTAGCATAATCACTGAATACTTTGGATGTTGAAATTAATAAATTATGAAGTATTCAAAGCCTATGTTATTATTATTATTATTATTTGTTTGCTTGTCATCTGATGACTTCATAAAGGCCTATTGTATCATTATCTTAGTATTAATAGACGCATTATGCTGAGCCATGCAGACTGAGCTGTGTACCTGTTTTTCTTTATGTGTTTTTATTTTTCCTTTACTTCCTCTCCCCAATGCCGTATGTGCTTTCCTTTCCTGTCGTGTGTGTGTGTGTGTGTGTGTGTGTGTGTGTGTGTGTGTGTGTGTGTGTGTGTGTGTGTGAGGGTCTGGATTGGTGCAGAGGATGTTTAGTTGCATGCAAGACCTCCTCTCTGGCACCATAAATCACTCTCCCGCCTCCAACTGGTCCAAAACGCAGCAGCTAGGCTTCTGACTGGTTTTAACAGACAGCATCACATCACCCCAATCCTGGCTTCCCTCCATTGGCTCCCTGTGCGTTTTAGAATTGATTTTAAGATTTTACTGATCACTTTTAAAGCCCGTCTGGGTCTGGCCCCAAGTTACATAGCAGAAATGTTGACCCCATATGAGCCAGTACGCAGCCTTAGATCCTCGGGCAGGGCCCTCCTGGCCGTTCCAAAGTCGAGACTTAAATCTAGAGGCGACCGCGCTTTTTCCACCAGGGCCCCTCGACTTTGGAACGACCTGCCTGAGGAGATAAGGCTTGCAGAATCAGTAACATCTTTTAAATCTCTTCTTAAAACCCATTTTTATAGACTTGCCTTTATGTGATGTCGTCTTTTTATCTTTTTATTTATTCTTTTTGTTTATTCTTTTTATTTATTTTATTCTATTCCTTTTAATTGTTTATTCTTTGTTATTCTATCATTCTGCAATGTTGTCTTTTAATCCTTCTATTCGTTTGTTTCTAGTATTTAGAAATAATAGTTTTATTGCCTTTATTGTTTCTAGTATTTAGAAATAATAGTTTTATTGCCTTTATTGTTCTTATTTCTTTTAACATTCTGTCTTATCATTCTGTCTGTGTTTTGCTTAACTTTACCTCAATTTGAGCTTAATTTTGTCCTGCTTTTGTTTGCCCTCACTGTTTTGACTGTCTTGCTATAGATATTCCTGCGTTTGCTTTGTTTGTCAAAGCACTTTGTAAACTTCTGTTTTTAAAGGTGCTATATAAATAAAGTTATTATTATTATTATTATTATTATTATTATTATTATTATTATTATTATTATCATCATCATCATCATCATCATCATCATCATCATCATCATCATCATTATTATTATTAAGACTGTCTGTGAAAAGCATTAACAATCTAACATCACTTAGCTTTGGTAAAGCCAACTAACCAATAACAGAACTGCACAACAATAACTCAATAAATAGTATTAAATCACAATTGGCAAAGTTAAATGCTAATGTTATGCCCAGTTGTTACGTTACCAATGGGAATGGGGGGAAGAATTGCTTTGTGGTGGCTGCTTTTGTTAGCCGGCAGATGGAGGCTGGATAGAGCTGTGGTTCCAGGTGCAGTCTTTGTTGTGTCCTTTGTTTCAAAGGTGCAGATCTGAGGAAGCTGGTCACTCAGGGTCCTTGCAGAGCTAGATGTTGGGGTTGCTAACTCAACTTGGTTCTTGTTGCTGGAAAGGTAGCTGCAGACCTTGTGTTTGCACACTGACTTCTCTGGTTCCAGGTTTTGCTCCTGCTGTGAGAGAGGGCATAGTCCAGGAGAAAGAGAGCAAGAGGTCTCAGGAGCAGATGCCTGGATCTCAGCTGGCTGGTCGCTCAGAGGAAGAAGGTATCTGGGCCGGTCAAGAGCCCAGGGGAAAGAGACGACTAGGCTGGTCATCATATGTCCAATCAAGTTTGGACACTGGTCTCTCACTTAGGTATGAGGTGGGGCATCCTGTGGAGATAAGAGCCAAATGGCTGCTCTTTGTTTGTGAACAAAGAACAAAGAACCTTTACATGTCCAGTTTAGATCTGCACAAATGACAAATCGTCTGTGGTCCAGTGAATAACAACAAACTTGCTGTATATTTTGGACAAAAATATAATTTTGACAAGTTTAGACAAAATAAAAGCTGGCACAAAAGCCATATATATCCCAGATATCCTACAAATGTGACAAGGGAGGTCGGTGAATGCAAATGAATTGATCACAAAGTGGATGTCACATTGTATTATAAATTGATATTTGCACAGTTCATCTGCTGTTCGGTATCGTACTTTTATGTCTAAATACTAAGTGTAAACTGTATGTATTATGTACCCTCAAAATTAAAACAATGGAATAAAAAATGAAGCGCTTTTGTAATTTTGCAAAAATCCCACAATACAAGACTTTCTTTGTAATTTTACCATCTGTGTGCTCTACAGCACAACAAAACCTGTCAGTGATCAGTCAGTGATGCAAAATGTAAGTAAATGTGTTCATGTAGAGTAATAAATATAATCCAGCATAGGTTAATAAGGCCAATGAGAAAGGTGACCAGCGAGCATTCTTAATGTCTGCAAATTTGGAGATAATTGTGTCATTTTAAACATAGATGGACAACATGACAGCTCCCCAAAAGTGAAGCCAAAACATTTTGATTGGCCCCTGGTGGCTGGCTGCAGCGTAGCTTATTAAAATTTTTCCCAAAGATGGTTTCTGTCATTTTGGGTAGTTCTTATCACACTGACGGCAAGACCTTGATTATGCTTTATTGTGAAGCTTGTGAGTTTTCATCGAATGGTGTTGCCTTGGCTGCACGGAAAATTTCAGTGTTTTGACTGGAGGCAGGAGGCTATTGTAATTTGACTCTACACCGTCGAAGCTGTCTTGAATTTTATGTGCTGGATACGAGAGTCCAGTTCTGAAGACATCTACATAATCAAATTGACTTATAGTCATTCCACCACTGCGCCACCTACTAACAACAGGAAGTCAGCCTTATGAGACAGAGATCATCCAATCTACATGGAATTTAGATGCTGCTTGTATAGCGCCTTTTTAGTCTTGCAACCACTCAAAGAGCTTTAACACTACTTGTCACATTCACCCACTTCACACGCTGGTGGCTGAGACTACCATTCAAGGTGCCACCTGCTACTCAGCTTAAACGAGCTTACACACTGATGAAACAGCCACCTGAGGCAATTTGGGGTTCAGTATCTTGCCCAAGGATACTTTGACATGCAGGCTGGAGGAGCCGGGGATCAAATTGCTGATCTTCCTGTTAAAATCAACAAGGTGAACCCAAATGCAGAACACAGACTCAAGAAGAAGGTGGAAAAAAAGAGGGTATTATTGCCAGGATAATGAATGTGGCAGTAAGGAAAAACCCAGGAGGTTTTGAGGCTGAGGAGAGCAGCTTGATGGCAGGAAAGCAAACTAGGTTGGAGTGGTTTGGCGGGCTGGAAGTGTGGCAGAAGCACAAACAGGCGGGCAGGCAGTGATCCACAGTAGTAGACTCAAAGATCTGGCCAGGACTGGAGAGGAGAGCCGGTGTTTTATACTGCAGGGTTGATTACTGGATGGTTCTCAGGTGAGCAGCAGAGAGCAGGTGAGTTGAATGAATGTTATCAGGAACCCAGGAGAGTGAGGGAGTTGCCATGCCCACAGCACAGACACACAGAGAGAAAGACAAGGGGAGGGGAAACAGAAGACAAGGAAAAACACAGGGAAACTAGTGACACAGCCAGGGCCTTGACTCTTCCGATTAGTGGGCAGTTCACTGTACCTCCTGAGCCATAGCCTCCCTATCTGGCATGATATACAGCAACACGACATATGGCTCAACATAAGTTCAATCAGGAACAGGATGCGGCTGTCAAATATTAAATCTGCTCTCTGGACCAGAGAGTCGAAACTGGTCGTTGTTTTAATGTAAGCAGCCATATTTTGAAATAAAGGCTTTTTATTTTAATCAAAATGCATCTGTTCCTGCTCCATGCATGAGTGTCTGATGTTCATCTTTTGTCCCAAAATATTAATGATACCATCGTGAATACGTTTTTGAAAAAGTTTATATTATTCAAGACAAAATATTCATTTAAACGCACTGAATCAGCATCCCATTTATTTGTAGGTAGGCTTTACAAGGTGAATATGATGTCACTGACTAACATCATTATTCTTTGAGGGGAAAATAGCAAATGTCCCTGTTTCCTCTGCAGCCTTGTGCTGCATTAATGTGGTGTCTGAATGATCTGAAAAATTAGTACCTATATCATATTCCATGGCTCACCTGATCTGTTTCCTTTACTCTCATTATCATTGTGTTGTTTGGTGGTGTTGTTAGACCTGGGTGTCTGAGGTTTCAGCCCTGAATATTTTATGATTAGCCCCGAATCTAAAAAGGCTGTATACATATTTTTAACTAAGAATAGGCCTAATAAGAAAGAAAAAGCTCTGCATATTGTAATATGTTATTTCGTTCATGCCTTAAAGCCTTCAAAAATAATAGGCCAATGATATTGTTGATCAATAACACAAGTTTTGGGTTTTTTGTGTCATTCAAGGAGCACATTTGTGTGGTCATGTTAGAGTTCTCAATCTCAACTCGAGCCTGATGGGTCCTTAAAAGCCCAACAGGGGCCTGTATCACGAAGCAGGATTAATGTCTTAGCGAGGTAACTTCAGGGTTAACCCTGGGTTTTCGGTCTCACAAAGCCGGTTCAGTTCTTATTGGGGTAGATCACCATGGTAACTTACTCTGAACAGCTATCCTGCTCCGGAGCAGGGTAAGTTCAGGGTTGAATCTGATCCTATAAAAAGCACCACCCACTGGCCAATCAGCTGTTCGGAAAAAAATGACTCCGCTGACAGAAATGCAGCCCAGTCATGACGGGAAGTTTAATTCATTTGATTGATTTTGATTTGAAAGTTTATTTTGAACATTAAAAAAGAAAAGAAAGCAACAACAACAGACAATGAAAAGATTGTTCAAAAAGGAGTGGAAAGAAGTCGAACTTTCATCCCACCCCTTCATAAGAAAGAAACTGATCATTTGCGGACACTTAATAGCACCATTAATTAGTGCCAACATTTTGTTTTGTTGGAGGAAATGATCCCTGTTAAAGATAATGGGCCTAATTGACAGCTTTGCTGCTGGAAATGTGGAAAGTAGCCTATCATGTCTACACTTCATGGTGTTTGAGGGATTTTCCTTTTTGTTTTTTAAAGAGGGAGACTAGGTATATTTTTGCGCAGCTGTTAATTTCTAACACAGCTCAATATCAGGATGATTTTATTCAGACTATCAATTTGGTGTTGATATGATTTAATTGTGGCGTCAGCTTTAAGCTTTATTGTAGCATATATAACGTTATGACAAAGAAGACCAATTTATCAGACGCAATGATGTTAGACGATAATTGTAATACACGCAATTCATCTGCGCAGCATTGATTTCATGGGATTCAAGGGTGTGATCAGTGTCAGATGTACAGGTACAGGTACTGTAGCTACTTGAACCAGTGATGAGTAATTTAACCTACACATAATTTTATTTGCTACCTTGTTTTGTCTTGATTTTTCCCTCTCTCCTCCTCTATTTCTTCTTTCCTTACCCGTTTTTTTTCCTTCTCTATTATGTGATTTCATTGATGTTTTGACAGGAGAATTTCTTTGATGAGCTTTTACTGGCTTCTAACCTCTCCGGCACTTTTCTTTTTTTAATCAAATTTTGTACTGTCTGTTTTTAACATTATGTGCAAATAAACTAATCTAAACTAAAACTAAACATTATTCATCCCGTTATGTGTTGCCACGCATGTTTCCTCCTCCTGCAGCTGCCACGGCAGGGCCGCCCCTCCCTAAACACAGAACACGCGCTGTGCGTAGGGCCTCATCTTCCATGGGGGGCCACATTTTGCGCGAGGGGACGCATTTGTGCATATGCGCAATGGATGCGCACATGCGCTACCGTGAGGCGCACGTAGAATCAGCTCGAGGAAGGAGAGAAGAGACCTGACTGCCCATGCGTCGCTGCAATGATTGACAGCACTCGACATCTGACCATTCAGAGGTGTGCGCCGGCAGGCACTTGCAGAGTGGCAGCAGGTGAAGAGTTGTCCACATGTCGTCCAAAAGAGCCTCAGGAGTATGTGCGGGGACGGGACGGCGGGCGGGCTCCACGGAGGGGGAGACCCGAGCCTTGGGGGTATGTGCGGGGCCGGGAGGTCGGATGCTCCCAGAGAGGGGAGAGGGAGAAATATAACAAAATAAGATTAAATAGGGAAAACCTGTCTCCCTCTTTTATTTTCAGTGTTTACCCAAGGGTGGAGGATTGAGGTGGTGGAAGTTAATTTCTTTTGATGAGTAATTGTTGGCTATATGTGACTCAGATTTGTTTATTTATTTATTTCAGTTTGAAGTTATTTTTATTTAATATTTATTTATTTATTTCAGGTTGAATTTTTTATTTTATTTGACTCATAGAGCCAAACTACTGTATCTACAGTATTTGTTATTGCCAATAAAGGTTGTCAAGTTAAATGGCAAGTTGTTGTACAGTCATTTTGTACCTATGATACATTTGGGATGGGGGCCTCCAAATAAAATTTCGCTAAGGGCCCCAATTTGGTCAGGGGCAGCCCTGTGCCACGGTGTTGGCTTTTTCTGTAATGTTGCTTTTCTCCTCCTCATATTTTAGTAGAATTAATCTCTGATCCTCACGAGAAATACTTTTTTTCCCCTCACATACGGCGCTCTGTCAGGACGCTCAGTGGCGCTCAGTGATGCTGCGCTTCTCTCATGATTGTGATTGGTCCGCTGCGTGCGCGTTCACGGCTCTTGATAAAGCAACCCTGGGTTGAGTTACCGAGTTGATATCCAGCGTCGTGATACCGATTATCCTGATTGCCATTGTTAGGGTTAGTCAAGCCAGGATAGGTCTGGGTAACCCAGGAAAGGTTGATCTCGCTTCGTGATACAGGCCCCAGGTCGGACTGGGTATGGGCCGCAAATGTGTGCCGATTGGCTGGGTCTATTAGGGCTCTGGAATCTTTTTTTGTTTTTTTATTAATAAATAAATAAATAAATAAATAAAGCAATAAAAAGTGAGCACACAAAAGTCATGGTTGCGTTCATATCCAGTTGCGAAGTCTTGGTTTGGTATGAGCAGGAACAAAAGTAAATAAATAAATAATTCATTCATTAAAAGCACAAGAATACATTTTTTGAACAGACAGTAGTGCAAGTATCAAAAACAGACACAATCCTGTGTATTTAACACCTCAACTCAGCTCAACTTCATTTATATAGCACTTTACACACAACACCGTTGATCCAAAGTGCTCAGCATCATACACAGAGGAAAACAGAAAGCAAAAGAAGAGAACAAACAAGAGAAAATGAATAGACAATCAAAGATAATAGTACAATTAGAGTAAGGTGCAATAAAATCCTGATAAGGATAACAGTAGTAATAAAAGCACAATAAAGGCATAGACTTCAGGTTAAAAAACTTGGGCTGGTTGGCATAGGCGGCGGAATACAGGTAAATTTTTAAATGACTCTTAAAAATTTCAATGGTGGGGGAGAACCGGATGGGAGGAGGAAGAGAATTCCACAGTTTTGGGGCAGCGATAGAGAAACTCCTGTCCCCATAACACTTAGTCCTAGATCTCAGGACTGATAAAAACCTTTGATCAGAGGATCTTAGCTCCCTGGCTGTGTGATATGGGGACAAGAGTTCTGTTAAGTAGTAGGGGGCGAGACCATTGAGTGCATTATATACAAGCATCAGAATTTTAAAATCACTCCTGCAGCTAACAGGCAGCCAATGTAGTGAGGCAAGAATGGGGGTGATGTGCTCCCTCTTCTCTGACACAGGGCACACCCTGGACCATTTCCACAGGCTTACGCGCATGCGTGGCGCCACTGGTTTCCCCGCCACTTCGGTCCGGTAAAACACAGCTTTTAATCCAGTTTCTCGCTTTTTTTATTAACGAACCACTTGCTCTCAGCTTTTATTGTATGTACTTTTTAAACATGGACTAAGGTTTTAAGCCATCGGGCCTGTGGTTGTCACGGATCATAGACTACCGCAGAAGTAAACGCGGAAGTCGCCAGCCGAACCGCATTAGCGAGGCGCCAACTTTTAATAATCGTCTAACTGTGGGAGACCTACAACTCACCACCTGAAGCGGACTGCCCCCTTAAAATTGGGGAAGGTCCCCGGCCCCACGACCGAGGGTAAAAATTTTAACTCACCTCCGTGTGTTGATACTGTGTCCCGGGGAACAGATCTCCAGCACAGGCCGCAGGTATGTTGGCGGTGTGTGAGTCCTGCCTCCCAACCCTGTCAAAACTGAGGGAGAGCATCTCCGGACTGCAGGCCGACCTCAAGGAGAGGGAAAAGATCCTCCTGGATTTTACCACCGTCGCCATGACCCAGGCGAAACATATTGCTCACCT
>NC_065512.1:5094564-5097595 GCF_006386435.1 Epinephelus moara | reverse complement strand
ACCTCAAGGAGAGGGAAAAGATCCTCCTGGATTTTACCACCGTCGCCACGACCCAGGCGAAACATATTGCTCACCTGACGGCATCCGGCGCTGGAGCATGATGGCCACGAACAACACCACCCTGCCGTGGACCGGCTCCATAACCACCGGAACTCCGACACCAGCACTAGCCGAGTCCCGCTGGCACCGCCAGGGAGCCAAGCCCAAATCATCGGCACTCTCCACCTCCTGCCTTCGCCCCGCGGAGCCGCAGCGCTTCATCACGGAGGGTGGAGCGGGAGCACCGGTGAGCTCAACTCCACTCAAGCCGAGGGAGCCCTGGTCGGTGGTGGCCAGGGGCTCTGGGGCTCGTCCATCTCCTCCTCCTCCGCCTCCGGAGCTGCCGCTGGATAACAGGTATGACATCCTAAGCCTGCAGGTCTTCCCTCCCGTGGATGCTTCGTCCAGCTCGCCTGTGGAACCTGTAGGCCTACATCCAGCTGGCCGTGGCTCTCACCAGTCCAGGAATCGGCGTCTGCTTGTCCAGCCTGACCCCTCCCCTCCATCCCGGTCAGGAGGAACCGCGGCCCGGCGCCACAAACATCGGGCTCCATCCCGTCACCGTCGAACCTCCAGGCAGTCGGAGGCGCGCACTCGGGAGCAGCGCACCCCCTCTGTGCTAGTGATCGGGACCTCCATGGTCAGGCACGTGGAAGTGCACAACGGCCGCACCTTCTGCCACCCTGGTGCCCGTGTCAGTGAGGTTGCATCCTCCGCCCTCCAGCTGACTGCACGGCACAGCTCGGCCTCCACGCTGGTCCTGGAGGCCGGTATCAACGACCTCAGGAACCAGCAGTCAGAGGTCCTCAAGCAGGACTTCATCTCCCTGGTGGACCGCCTGCTGGACACGGGGAAGCGGCTAATTATTTCCGGCCCGCTTCCCCCACCTCGTTATGGTGACGTCACCACCAGCCGCCTTCGTCAGCTGCACCTGTGGCTGAAGGGATACTGCCTGTCCAAAAGTATCCCTTTTGTGGACAATTTTATAGCTTTTTTAAACAGACCCCACCTTTTTAAACGGGACGGCCTCCACCCAAACCAGGAGGGATCACGGCTTTTATCAGTCAACATTGACCTGACCGTCCGATCCTGCACCACAGCCACCTCCTGACTCACTGCTCACCCACCTCCACCCTCCTCCACTACACATTGCACCACACACACTTCTCCCTCAGTAGCACCTTCTCTGCAACCGGAAACACAGGACATTCACACCATAAAAACTATCATTACACTTAGAAAGTTGAAACCCAGGAATGTTTTTAGACCTAACCGTGTTTTTAACATCCATTTGAAAAGTCATGAAGAGCGCACGTTCAGCACAAACATTAAAATGGCAGTGCTGAACGTGCGCTCCCTTTTAAACAAATCTTTTATCATAAATGATTTAATTTTAGACAATAACCTAGACAGTATTCTCCTTACAGAGACATGGCTTGGCACCGACGCACCTGTTGTTCTCACCGAGGCTTCCCCACCAAATTTTAACTTTTTATATTCTATTAGGGGAGGTAAAAGAGGAGGCGGAACTGCATCAGTAACAAAAACCACAATGTCCTCAAATGAAGTTTCTTTTAGCAGTTACACGTCATTTGAGCATCATGCCTTTGTTTTTAGCAGCCCTCCTATCCTTTGCATAACGGTTTACAGACCACCCCAGTACTCCACTTCTTTTATCAGTGATTTCTCTGAATTATTATCAATCATTCACTCCACCTACAACAGGATTTTAATAACTGGTGATTTTAATCTACACATTGACAACACCTCGGACCCAGTATCCAGAGAATTTTTAAACCTCTTAAACTGTTTAGATTTTAAACAACATATCACGCAGCCGACCCACAGCAGAGGGCACACCCTGGACCTGGTCATAACCTATGGCCTGTCCGTGGGTGTGTCCTCTGTTGTGGATCTGGCTGTGTCCGACCACTTTTGTGTGTTTTTTAACATCACCAGTTTTAACCAACAGGAGGCCCCGGTGAGAACAGTGAGGAAACGCTACCTAACTTCTGAAGCAGCTGCAAATTTTATCCAGATTTTACAGAGCACTCCTGCAGAGATTTTACCAGCACCCTGTGATTTTATTGTGGACAATTTTAACAACAAACTCAAGTCAACGCTGGACTCAGTGGCTCCACTTTTAATCAAAACAATAAGAACAAAACCTACACCCCCATGGAGAAATCAGGAAATCAAACAACTGAAAAGATACTGCAGGAGTGCTGAGAGAAGGTGTAGAAAATCAAACCTAACAGTCCACTACGAAATATTACGTCAACATCTCAAAACCTACAATAACGCAGTCAAACAGGCAAGAATTTCCCACTTCAAAAAACTAATCTCTGACAATAAAAACAATCCCAAATTCCTCTTCTCCACAATTGATATTTTAACAAACAGTAATTTTAACAGATCACCTAAGACAACAACCAATGCCCTTTGTGAGGATTTTGCAGACCACTTCAGAAGTAAAATCAATGACATCAGATCCAGTCTTTTATCGCAACAGATTTTAACTGTCGACACACCTGGATCATTGCTTTTACCTGAGGAAACACTGGAGAGTTTTGCCCTGGTTGATGCGAGGACACTTGATCGAGTTTTCTCCCAGGTAAAGCCCACAACCTGCCTTTCAGACCCAATTCCCACACCATTTTTTAAAACATTTTATGGATTCTTTGAGGAACAGCTACTGTACATGGTGAATTGCTCTCTTCAGACAGGTGTCTTCCCGGCCTCCTTGAAAACGGCAGTGGTGAGGCCCCTTCTGAAGAAGAGCAATTTAGACCCCAACATTCTTAATAATTATTGACCTGTATCCAACTTACCATTTTTAAGCAAAATTTTAGAAAAACTGGTTTTTAACCAAGTAAATGATTTTTTAAATACAAATAACATTTTAGAGAACTATCAGTCTGGTTTTAGGATGAACCACAGAACCGAGACAGCCCTTTTAAAGATTTTAAACGACATCAGGTGCAATTTAGAT
>NC_065512.1:5048427-5093936 GCF_006386435.1 Epinephelus moara | reverse complement strand
TCTTTATTTATCTATTTTAAATTCCTCTTATAACCGATTTATCCATCTATTATCTATTTTTTATTTATTTTTTATATTCTTACCCTTCCTCTTTTTACGTTCTTATCTCATTTAACCTTTATCTTTTGTTATTTTAGTTAGCCTATAGGTTTTAGTTTTGATGCATTTTATGTCTATGTTTTAGATCATTCTTACCTAGCTACTAACTCAATTTTATGAGCTAAATAGCTTTTTGGTGGGTGGGAGGGTTGGGTTTTCTCTTTTCTTTTTGTTTTCTGTTTTGGATCTTTGTTGTTTTTAACCTCTGTGAGGCACTTTGTGTTACTGTTGTATGAAAAGTGCCATATAAATAAAGTTGATTTGATTTGATTTGATTTGACCTTGTCAAAACTCTGGCTGCTGCATTCTGGACAAGTTGAAGACGGGATAGGGAGGACTGATTGATACGAAAGTATAGTGAGTTACAGTAGTCAGGGCAGGAGGATATGAAGGCATGGATGACTTTCTCCAGGTCAGAAATACAGAGAAATGATCTGGGTTTAGAAATGGTGCAGAGCTGCATGAAACTTACTTTAACTACCTGATTTATTTGTTTGTCAAATTTTAATGCCGTGTCGAAGATGATAAGATTTTTTGCATGAGATTTGACAGAGGGAGCTAACTGGCCAATGTGAGAGGGGATACTGTTGGTCTGATGCTGTGGTCCAAATATTATAACTTCTGTTTTATTGTCATTGAGCTGGAGAAAGTTTGCTGCCATCCAGGATTTGATATCATGAAGACAGTTATTGAGGTTGGTTAGTTTATTATAGTTGTTTGGCTCTAGGGGGAGGTAGATTTGAGTATCGTCCGCATAACAGTGGAAAGAAATGTTGTGCTTTTGGATAATGTGGCCTAGTGGGAGCAAATAGATAGAGAAGAGGATTGGACCAAGTATGGAACCTTGGGGAACACCACAGGAGATGGGGGCTGAGGAGGAGGATGAGTTGAGATAAGATTCTGTTTTTTTAAAAGTGGCTGGACTACTGCATGTTTGAAAGATTTGCATGCATGTTTGAACATGGCTGGTTTCCAGAGAGTGGAGGTGAAGGTTTTCATAGCGGAAATAATATGATGAAGCTCTGGTAAAGTGATGGAGTAGAAGGAATTAAAACTGGCAGTGTTTTCAGTGGAGACGGATAGCCTATATGCAGGTGGAGAAATACTAGCTCTGATGTTCATTACTTTGGCTCTAAAGAAATTTAGAAAATCCTCACATTTAGAGACAGATGCTACGAGACAAGTGGTGGGGGTGGGGGAGGTGACAGAGTTTAACACACTAAGAAGTATCCTGGGGTTATGACAGTTCTTGTTAATATCAGAATCAGAATCAGAATTTCCTTTATTGTCATCATCATGGTGCATGACGAAATTGTAGCAACTTCCTCAGTACAGTGCATTATCAAGTAGAAAAAAAGGATAGAATCTGTAAAAAATTAAATAGTATAAAAGAATGGCATAGTAATAAAGGAGTCAAATAAAAAGATTAAAGCAGTCAAATAAATATAGGAATCAAATAAAAAGAATACACAGTAATATACAATGATGCACTCCCAAAAGTGCAAGTCCTGTAGTGCAAGGTAAAGTACACAGATATTGCACAGTGTCGTTGATGTAAACAGTTGTTATTCAGTAAGTTCACAATTTAACGGGTGATAAAAGCAGCAGTGGTTAGAGTGAGGAGTTTAAGGTTCTAATGGCCCAAGGATAAAAACTGTCTTTAAGTCTGTTGGTCCTGGATTTCAGGGACCTGAACCGCCTTCCTGATGGCAGCAGTTTGAACAGACTCTGACCAGGGTGGGAGGGGTCTGCAGAGATCCTCTGTGCTCTGCTAAGACAGCGGGAGCGGGCAATGACCATCAGGGGGGGCAGAGGGCAACCGATGATCTTTTCCGCCATCCTGGTTACCCTCTGCAGAGCCTTCCTGTCTGCAGCTGAGCAGGCAGCAAACCATGCAGACACACAGTACATCAGCACTGACTCTATGGTGCCCTTATAGAAGGACACCAGCAGTTTCTCCTCCAGGTGGTGCCTCCGTAGCACCCGCAGAAAGTGGAGTCTCTGCTGGGCCTTCTTAATCAGTGCTGATGTGTTGATCGTCCAGCTGAGGTCCTCTCCAGGAACTTAAAGGAGGCCACTCTCTCCACACACTCTCCATAGATGGTGAGTGTAGCATGGTCCCCTCTCTGCTTCCTGAAGTCAAGGACCATTTCTTTGGTCTTTGTGGTGTTCAGCTCCAAGTTGTTTTTTGTGCACCACTCTGACAGCTCCTGTATTTCCTCTCTGTACGCTGACTTGTCCCCCCCCCCTGTGATCAAGCCAACCACAGTGGTATCGTCAGCGAACTTTATGATGGTATTCGAGGGGTGGATGGGATTGCAGTCAGAGGTGTAAAGGGTGTACAGGAGGGGGCTCAGTACACAGCCGTGGGGGGAGCCCGTGCTGAGCGTCAGAGTGGAGGAGTAGAGCTGACCCACCCTGACGACCTGTGGACGGTTGGTAAGACAGTTCTTAATCCAGGAGCAGATGGGGGGGGGAGTCCAGGTTCGCCAGCTTCTCCACTAGTATATCAGGGATGATGGTGTTGAAAGCCGAGCTGTAATCGATGAACAACATCCTGACTTAGGTCCCTGGGAGTTCCAAATGGCTCAGAGCCATGTGCAGAGCTGTGGCGATGGCGTCCTCTGTTGAGCGGTTCGCCCTGTCGGCAAACTGGTGAGGGTCAAAGTTCCTGGGGAGACTGGCTTTGAGGTGTTGAAGGACGAGCTTCTCAAAGCACTTCATTACTACAGATGTCAGTGCTACCGGTCTGTAGTCGTTGAGGTCCTTGATGGTTGTTTTCTTCGGCACCGGGATGATGGTGGCTGCCTT
The DNA here is from genome assembly GCF_006386435.1 of Epinephelus moara. Taxonomy (NCBI): domain Eukaryota; kingdom Metazoa; phylum Chordata; class Actinopteri; order Perciformes; family Serranidae; genus Epinephelus; species Epinephelus moara. Next base: position 5,091,026 of record NC_065512.1, on the reverse strand, counting down.
TAGACAGGGCAGGACTTCAGCTAGAGACAGGGAGGTGTTAAAAATCCCTGTCAGGACTCCTGCCAGCTGGTCAGCACAAGAATGGAGCACTTTGCCCAGTACTCCGTCCGGTCCAGCAGCTTCTGCTAGCGAGGCATCCGTGCTGGCTGCTGCAGCTGGTAAGCTGCCTTTATAGTTCGTCAGCTGCTGGATGCCTTGCCACACCCACCTTGAGTCGTTGTCCTCTAGATGTGACTCCACTTTCCTCCTGTACTCCTCTTTGGCTGCTTTGATACCTCTCCTGAGATCAGATCTTGCTGCGCTGTACAGAGCTCTGTCACCAGACGTGAAGGCCGCATTTCTGTCCCTCAGCAGAGCCCTCAAAAAATCAAACCAAAGGCACGCACATCTCACCGTGGGTGCTGAGTCGATAGTCGTAGATGAAAGAAGGGTGAATGACTCGCAACACTGCAGGACTCTTTGCAGAAAAAAAATATAATTTATTGCACCGTGACGTACGTTTCAAGCTGTGTGCTCTTCGTCAGACAAACAAATACTGTGAGAGGCCATCTTAAATATAACTGATCACATGTTGCAATTACGGTCACATGACAAGCAGCTGCAGTGATTACATGACACAGATCTGATGTGTTGATTACCTTAGATGAAACGAGCAGTACATCCAGACACACACAAAGGTGTCCACAGGTCAGAGAGTCGGGAGTCAAGTCTGAAGTCACCTGAGTCAGGTATAAACATATATAAGTGTAAAACATGTCATAACACCCATCCGAAAGCGAGCACAGTACATGATATATCCACACATCTGAGATGTGATTCAAAACATGGGCTCAAGCCAAAAATACAATATACAATAATAATCATAACAGTATACAAATATATAAAGATCCAAATAGAGGGCATGCTCTAAAGATAACATAGCCCAAACCATGTATCGGGCCAGAGAAGCCGTCATAAACGGTGGGTGTCATCTCAAGGCGCCTCTATAAAAAGGTGCATAAATCAAAATACCGGTAGCTACCAGAAGTCCAATCCACCAGGAGGTAACTCGCAGGAGCAAGGGGGGGGGGGGATTTTTGAATGGGGACAGAGTCAAAGGAAGGGGCGAATGTCCATATCTTCATTTAAGCCCCTGGGAGAAACAGTGTCCAAAGTGTACATCCAAAAGAGTTCAAGTTGCAAGAGGAGATTGTTTATGTTGCCACCCCTCTGTGGGAGCTGTACGTGTTCAATGCCTGTGTATCTCAGGGAGGCAACATTATGTTTCATGAGGTTGAAGTGTTTAGCAACAGGGCTTCTCTGATCCTGTATCCTTATGTTGCTTCTATGTTCTGCAATTCTATTCTTGTTGTGAGGTTTTACCAACATAAGCTAGTCCACAGGGGCATTTGAGTAGATATATATCACATTGCTAGTTTTGCATGAGATGATGCCTTTAATGGAATAAGATTTTACTGCATGGGGGTGAGAGAATGTGTGTGTTTTGCGGGTGAAATTGCACTGTGTGCAGTTACCACATTTGTAATTGCCAGGTTCGGGTGTTCCCAGGAATGTGGAAGGAGTGGGCGGGGGTCAGGGGGACAGTCTGCTCTCACCAGCTCTCTCTGATGTTAGAGGGTCTTCTAAAGACGATTTTTGGAGGCTGATTGAATTGTCCATGGAGTGCAGGGTCCGTGACCAAGATGTGCCAGTGTTTTTTTATGGCTTCCGACATGTCCCTGGAGAGAGGAGAATAAGGTATGGCACAAATAATGTTATTATTAGTACCTTTGGTTCTGGTGCGGTTCAAAAGTTCTGACTGTGTGGAATCCGAAAACTTCTGTGATGCGTGTGTGATCCATTCTTCTTTGTAACCCCTTAGTCTGAATCTGTGTTCTAACTTCATCTTTTTTTCAAAGAAGTCAGTGTCGGAGCTGCATAGGCGACGTATGCGGCTGAACTGTGAAACTGGAAGACCTTTTTTCAAAGAAGTTGGATGGTATGAGTGTCCATAAAGTAATGAATTTGTATCTGTAGGTTTTCTGTATAGTGTAGTGCTTAGCTGGCCATTGTTGTTGAGTACCAATACATCCAGAAAGTTCATTTTAAGTCTGTCCGAGCTCATGGTGAATTTCAAATGAGTGTGCTGTGTATTCATGAAGTGATGATTATAAAATATGATTTGTTGCCTTATCTTTTAATATGGTGCCCAAACAAAGAAATTTACAGGAGTCAGCTCCGGTGATTCAGTGTGTTTACGTGCCCTCAGGTCACGGCATTTCACCTCAGCAGAGCCCTAACAGCAGGAGTCATCCAGGGTTTCCGATCTGGGTAAACCTGGACCCTCTTGCTCACAGTGACAGTGTCTGTACAGTGCTTAATATATGATAGTACAGTGTCAGTGTGTACCTGAAGCTCTGTGTGTTCAAAAATCTTCCAGTCTGTGTTCAGGAAGCAATCCTGTAGCTGGTCGAGAGCTCCCTCAGGCCAGGTTAGTACTGTCTTTGTCTCTGGCTTAGCTTTCTTCCTGAAGGGGATGTAGGCAGGGACAAGGAGCAGGGAGAGGTGGTCAGACATGTCCAGATGGGGGAGGGGTACAGTTTTATATGCCTGTTTCAGGTTGAAGTAGACCTTGTCTAACGTGTTTTCCCCTCTGGTGGGACAATGCACATACTGTACAAATCTGGGTAACACAGATCAGAGAAATATTGGGCCCTGGCATTTTTGACTGCTAGCTGGTATTTCTTCAACAGATCCTTCAACATTTGAAATAAGACCTCCAGTTCATCACGCTTCCACCTTCGCTCTGCTCTGTGTATTATACTGCACAAACTCTGAACAAACACACTTTCCCAAAAGGCATCAGAGTACTGTAAAGCCTCTACTGCAAAGCAAGATTAGTGGGTTAGTGGAATATGTCGAGTCTGAAGAGTCTAAAAAGTTTTCCATGTCACGAGGGTGGCTCTGTTTTAATCTGGCTAGATCACTGTATTTATGCTGCACAGCTAGCCTAGTCAAAAACAGAGTTTTGACATAAAATTGGCTAAAAACTACCCAACCCTTTTGGAAATAGTCTCTCTGTATTAAATAGTCAATCTATGAGCAGTACAGATCCTCAGCTGAGGGAACATGCAATAAATGCAAACTTGACAGCCATAATGTTAACTTTATATTAGTGATGCCACTGAATGAAGCTATGCAATGACAGAAGTGCTTACTGTATATATTGCTTTTTTTTCCCGCCATGGCAACTATGAGTGTTACAGAAAATCTGAGCAAGAATATTATGTCAATTTATTTGTGAGGTTGTTGTTACTCTCACTATACTCTGGTCCATTTCTTCATGCTGGCTCTAAAAGAAGCCTTCTTTAAAATCACAGGTAGCACTTGCGCTTGCGCATTGTGTTGTCACAACAGTTGAGCTAGGCTCGTCTCTTTCGCTGGGCAACAATATTAATATTTTTCCTTGAGCCCTCTGCACTGGCACCTGTACTGTGTGGCCTCTTTGAAATCAGTAAGGGCTGTTCTATAACTTCCTGTTGATGGTCCGCTTAAATTACTGAAAAATGGGGCAAAGAGGCAGAACAAGGTAACAAAAACAAGGGTGGAGATTGACATAGAGGACATGGGTGAGAAAAGCTGGGTTTCAGTTAAAGTGATGAAGATGATGTGCAGAGTGAGGAAGGCGGGGAATCAGTGTCCAACAGAGACAGAGAGAAAAGGTGGAGAGGAATTTCGAAAACGTAAGAGGTCATTTGGTTATATAACTCAGATTTGTTCAGGAAGCTGCCAGAGCTGCAGCTCTCTGAAGATGGAGGAGCTCTGCTTTCCACAACTGCTCAACACCTCCTGCAGAAAGCCCACCTCTCCTTGGGCCAACTTTGTGCTCCTTAACATTGTGCTGTACTTTATCTCTCTGCTCACTGTGGCTCTTAACCTCCTTGTCATCATCTCAGTCTCCCACTTCAGGCAAAGATTAACTTAAAAATGTCAACAGCTTCTGTAGATTAGAAGAACTGTCTTTGAGTTGGTACTGAATAATGTTGCAACCTTGGAAATGTATTTAAGACACATTTTGACTTGTATTCTGCCCTTTTGCACAAACTTAACTGTGATTTTGACACCAGATATTGCAGTTAGATGTCCACATTTAACCATATTGAAACTGCAGATGTTGTCGATCAGAAAACATTTCATTATGTCTGTTGTTTTTACAACTGTTTTAGTCAATTAGATTTGGGGACTTGTTGAGTTCATGATGTTTTTCCTCTTTCTCTCCAGGCAGCTCCACACACCCACCAACATCCTCCTCCTTGCTCTGGCTGTCTCAGACTTTCTCGTGGGCCTCCTGGTGATACCGGGAGAAGTCCTGCTAAAAACATCCTGCTGGTTTCTTGGTGACCTCTTGTGTTTGCTCTATAATTATGTGTCCTTCATCATTACGTCTTCTTCGATAGGAGACATGGTGCTCATATCAGTCGACCGCTATGTGGCTATTTGTGACCCTCTGCATTACACCACCAGAGTCACTGTGAAAAGAGTTAAACTCTGTGTGTGTCTGTGTTGGCTCTGTGCTGTTTCTTACTGCAGTCTCTTGTTAAAGGATGACCTGACTCAACCAGGCAGGTATAATTCCTGCCATGGAGAGTGTGTGATTGTCATTAACCACACTGCAGGAGTTGTTGACCTTGTTGTAACCTTTATTGTTCCCATTTCTGTCATTGTCGTTCTGTACATGAGAGTATTTGTTGTGGCTGTGTCTCAGGCTCGTGCCATGCGCTCTCACATCACAGCTGTCACTCTCCAGCTTTCAGTGAATCAAAAAACAAAGAAATCTGAGCTGAAAGCAGCCAGGACTCTTGGTGTTCTTGTAATTGTGTTTCTAATATGTTTCTGCCCATATTACTGTGTCGCTCTTGCAGGTGAAGCCATGGTCAGTGCTTCAACTGCATCCACTGTACTCTATGTGTTCTATTTTAACTCATGTCTTAATCCATTGATCTATGCCTTGTTTTATTCCTGGTTTAGAAAAGCAGTTAAACTCATTGTCAGTCTTCAGATTCTGCAGCCTGGCTCCTGTGAGACCAACATACTGTAGAGAGGCTGTGGAGTGACTGAAATGAGGCCTGCTCCACCAAGGTTTTGAATTAAAAATCACAAAAAGTGAAGTGAAATCTCTCTATACAGTATGTAAACAATATATGAGAAAACTGTGCCCCCCCTCGTGGCCCAATAGCTAAAGTGCCCTCCTGGGAGACAAAATGTGCGCTAAAGTGCCCTTTTTTTTCTTTTCGCCCCTGCCCTTCAAAAAGTTTGTGCACGCCACTGCACATAAGTATGAGAAATGTGAAAAGTCTTGGGTGATTAGACCTGTGGTGGCAAAACAACTATTTAATAAACAGTTTAAAGATAAAGTCTTCACACGTCGGCTGTCTTTCTTGAGTTTTTAATAAGCATTCATGAATGGAGTCACACACATACAACCGCATGGACAGTCAGTCAGTGAGTGAGTGGCTAGATGTCCTCTAACCCTGCTATCTTTATAGTTCCCATAACACATGCACATCAGTATTCAAAATATGTGATGCCTGCAGTAGCCCAGGTTGGTTTGACATTCCTATGACACAACATCTCTTGAGACTAACAAGGACACTTGGTGTCTGAGCCTCCCTGGCTCGTAGCCTTGGTGTCTGAGCCTCCCTGGCTTGTAACCTTGGTGTCTCTCACTGCTGTCACAGTAGGGGTTAAATGAGCAACACACATCATACATCATAGCAAGTTACCTTGTACAAAACATGCAGAACACGCTATAGGTTAAAAAGGTCAAATACCAGAATTTTCCATCACACTTCACCCTTTTTAGCATTCTCATGCTAAACCATAAGCATGGAAAATTCCCCATTATCTAACGACCTTATGACCTACGAGCACCGCCCATACCAGCCAAACGCCAGTACCACCAGCCTCCAACATGGGAGATGAAAGCCAGGCAGAAGTCACAGGCCATAAGCACAGACGAGCCAAACATCCCCCTCCCTATGTAGCGAAGGAGAGGGTAAAAGTCTTGTCCGTCTAACTACACTACCTAATAAAGGAAAAAACCTCTATATGATGAGGAGAAAACATCCCTTAAACTAAACTCTAAGCTAAAGCAAGATAATCATAAATTAAAAATGTCATCTTTAATGAGAATACACAATAGAAAAAAAAACAATAAAGGGAACACTGACTGTCATGCGAATGTTTATATAAAAGTTAATAAGATGAATAAAATGAGTAATAAAAATGAAAATAAAAAAATGAAAGTGAAAATCAAAAGAATAAATTGAGTAAATATGGTGTCTAGCCATTCTGTTCTGCAGAGCCACATTTCTGAGGACCTGTACTGCTGGTGTGAGTGAGCTGAATCCTGTAGCCACGTTGTCTGTGAGATTTTCCAAGTCCACAGCTACAGCATCAATTTTGTGTGCATTGTTTATTATTCCCCACCATGGCAGGAAACCCCCAAAACCCTTCTCCACAGGGGGCACCCTTACCACAGCTCGTCTTGCTCTGTGCGGTGGGTAGTAGTGATTATAGTCTGTGTGAAAATGAATCAAATCAGGAACAATAGTCACAGAAGGCAGCAACTTAGCCAAGTAGCACCTGCCACACCATCCAGCCTGAAGGGCCTGATAAACATGTCTGCCACACACCCAGACGTGATGTCTGAGCGATCCATACCCATCACTACTGACTGCTGTCTCCGTCACCAAAAGCACCTGGAACGGATCGTTCCACCTGCGAGCTTTCCAGTTCTTTCGTCTCAGATCTCTCACTACAATGTAGTCACCTGGATTGAGATCATGCAGCTTCCCCTCCGCTGGTTTGGGCAGGGCAGCTTTCACCTGTTGGTGGATTTCAGACAAAACAAAGGACAAGGTTGCACAATATCGTAACATTTCATCCTCACAGTGACCAGTGTCTGGCAACTGCCCTTTTAACAGGCCCAATCCCAGTATTGAGAGGTCTGCCAAATAAGATCTCAAATGGACTGAATCCATTTCTGCTCCTCCTTCTAGCCCTCATGTGCATCAACACAATAGGAAGAGCTTTTGTCCATGACATCTTAGTCTCCTCACACACTTTCACAAGTTTGTTTTTCAAAGTTGCATTTTCTCTCTCACATGCCCCTCCAGAGGCTGGGTGATATGCACAATGGTGTCTCAGATCAATACCCATGAACTCACCAGTTGGAATTCCCCACCTGGGAATCAGTTTATCAGAGTCATCAAAGCCTTTGCCACTGCTGCTGCATCCTGTGTAGCTGTGGGAAAAGCTTCAACCCATTTTGAAAACATGCACACAATCACCAAAACAAACTTTTTCCCTTCACTTGGTGTTAGTTCAATGAAATCCATCTGCAAGTGATCAAAAGGTCTCTCTGGAGGTGGATGTGTAGCCTGTGGTATTTTGATACCCCCCCCCCCCACATTGTTTGTAGCACAGATCACACATCTTTTACAAAACTCTGTGGCATAACTGGAAAACCCTCTTGTAAACCAGTATCTCCGTATCTCATCAACCATTCCCCCCTCTGACATGTGGTTCAAACCATGTGTCAATTTAGCAAAGAAATGAAAAAGGTAGCGAGGGAGAAAGGGCAGGCCATCATGGCCAGTCTACACTTCATCAACTACAGTACATCGTGCTTTTTTCCAAACGGCCTTCTCTGCCGGAGAGGCCCTTATCTGCAGGTCTGTTATCTCAGCCGTAGCCACGACTGTGGGAGTAGAAGCAGGGGTTAGTGAGGTGGCATGCAAGACAAGGCTGAAGACAATGGCAGCTTTGAGGCTGCTTTTGCAGCTGCATCAGCTCTGGCATTACCCAGAGAGATGGGGTCAGTGTTGTTAGTGTGAGCTTCAAATTTACACACAGCAATTTGTTTTGGCAGCAACACAGCATCCAAAAGAGCAGACACCAACACATGATGAGCAATAGTTTTCCCCGTTGAAGTTAAGAAATCCTTATTCTCCCAAATTTGTCCAAAATCATGAACCACACCCCAAGCATATCTGCTGTCAGTATAAATGTTAACAGAATTGCCCTCTGCCAGTTTACATGTCTCTGTCAGAGCCACCAATTCATCTGCTTGAGCTGAATGCAAGGATGACAAAGGATGTGCGATCACCGTCTCCTGCAGTGTTTTGATGGCAAAACCTACAACATTTTTACCAGTGCTGGGGTCTCTCGAAGCTGATCCATCAACAAAGAATTCAAAATCAGCGTTGGCAATCGGTGTGTCAGAGATCACTGTCTAGCCTCCTGGAGGTGTCGTGCGACCAACTAGATGAAACACTAGTGAAAGGAGGTTCCCACCTGATGACCCCAAAGACATGTTTATTATCACTGCTCACTGGTCTGTATATTTAAGCCTTGCCATAATAGCTTATCATAGGGCTTAGGAGGTTATTCACTGAGTGCTGATCCTTTCTCTAGAGCACAAACTTCTTGTGTTTATTTGAATTAATTATTTCAACTGTAATAACTATGTAATAAAATGTTGTACACATTTTGAACATCATAGGTAAAGGCTAAAGAGAAAAACAATCAATATGGGCCTCAGTGGAAAAGTAAATTCACAAACTAGCAAAGCTAACTAGTTAAGCTAGGTAGTTAGCTTGGAACATGTAGCAGTGGCAGAGCTGTGTGTGGGAGAGTAAGACATTGTAAAATGGAGCAACAAAGGAAGACAAGCCAAAGAGGAGGCCGTAAACTGTGAATGAGAAGCTAATAAAACATTTTAAAAAGCTCATGTTCTGTTCTATTACATTTTAATAAAGCTTTTTCCACTTTAATATGCCTCTAAATTATATCTGTGGCACTAAAAACATGAAACAGCAGCTATAGGTTAGACAAAGCATTCCATGCCAGTAACCACTGGCAGCCATTTTTGAAAATGGAAAATGGAAAAGACTTTTCCTGCGCAGTCCTCAAAACTCACCAGAAAAGACAGCGAGGTGTTGACAGCCACCAAGTTCGTTGGACCCCAACAGTGAAGGGAATCCCGGTTCTCCAGACGTCAGGCCCTCCTCTCAACCTTTCTTTGTGGGGGAGTTTGAGGTGGTAAGAGTCTCAGCTCTTGCTGTGCGCACAGTCTTTACACCTTCCGTCCAGAATTCCAGAATCCGCTCACAGATGAGGTCCCTTCGTGGTCGCCAATTTTGTGGTGGCAAAACTACTGTTTAATGAACAGTTTAAAGAAAAAGTCTTCACACGTCGGCTGTCTTTCTTGAGTTTTAATAAGCATACATGAATGGAGTCACACACATACACAACCGCATGAACAGTCAATCAGTGAGTGAGTGCCTTGCAAGTCCTCTAGCCCTGCTATCTTTATAGTTCCCATAACACATACACATCAACAGTCAAAATATGTGGCGCCTTGACATTCCTAAGACACAACATCTCTTGAGACTAACAAGGACACTTGGTGTCCTCCCTGGCTCGTGATCTTGGTGTCTGAGCCTCTCTGGCTCGTAACCTTTAACCTACTTCCATTAGGCCTCTGCTGTATCTAACACTGCTATCGCAGTAGGGGTTAAATGAGCACCACACATCATACATCATAGCAATACCAAATACCAGAATTTTCCATCACACTACCAACAAACAAAGCCTTAGCAACAGTTACCAAGGAGCAGTTACAGCAGCAGTGCAGCAGCAGTAGAACCCCATGGCTTCAACCACAGTCTGTACAGAGGCTATTCCACTGTTATATCCACAAGATGTTACAAATGAAAGTGCCAGGAAGACATACAAGCAGAAACTCTTGAAAGAAAGACCAGAGACACTCTTTTCTGACCTGAACAAGAGTGGAGATGTCAGCAATCTGATCTTACTCACAGACCAACCACTAGCATGGCACGCTGCCATAAATGCCCACTATCCTCATGTAAAGAAAGAGGGGATCTGTAATGGCTGGAAACTAAAAATCAAAGAGGGAGAAGGCCCAGACAGTCAATATATATAAGAATGGGACTATCATGGTGCAAGGAAACCTCAAGCAGTTTGAGATTGACTTCATTCTTATAAAGAAGAGGGCCCAACAGGAGAAGTCTGCCCCCACTGTCAGCTACAGGAGAGAGCTGACCATCCTGAAGACTGAGGTAAGAGAGCTGCAACAAGACAGAGAGAACCACATGGCATGACTGACAACTCTGACAGAGGAGGTGAGGGAGCTGAGAGGAGAAAGAGAGAGCTATAGGAGAGAACTGACTACTCTGCCAGAGGAGCTTCAGGAGAGAGAGAGAGCTATACAGGCCCTGAAAGAGCAGTTGGACTCAAACCCAGACCACAACCAGGATCCTGTGAGACCCACTGAAAGCAGCCAGGACCCGCTAACTCAACAGCCTCCCTCTACTCCCAGCTCCACCTGTAGTCCACAAACCAACACCACACCCAGCTCTCCCCCAATCACACAGATCAACACCATCACCAACCTAGAGATCAACACCAACACCAGCACCAGCCCACAGGTCAACACTACCACTCCTCCCTCCAGACCAGCACAGCAAAGAGAGAAGCCAGAAATTGCCTTCCTAATTGATTCCAATGGCAATGGACCAACAAGACACCTCACTGGACCAACAAGGCGCCCCACTGGACCATCACCCAGACAAACGCCATGGAGACCATCACCAAGACAACCCCCATGGAGACCAGATCATCCTCATCCACCTCCACACCATGCCCCACCAAGACCCCACCAGTGTAGCTACAACCCCCCCAAACCAGACCAGAGCCACTCCTACCCTCATCCCAACCCCAGCAACAGGATCTACAACCTGGCCCACTGACCTATGCTCAGGCAACGATGAGAGCTACAGGCCCAACCTAATAGGTCAGGTACCAGAGTAGACAAGTCACAGAGCTTATTGCTTTTTTTTTTTTTTTTACACAGTGAGAAGGAAGAAAAAGAAAAAAAAAAGTATTTTTATGTTGATTAAAAGTGTAAATTGTTACATATTAGTAGATTGACACCCATATGATTAATGTATTCTTAAATTAATTTCTTTTTAATTTCATTAATTTATTGACAAACGATTTGGGAGATTATCTCATTTTAACATTGAATATTGAGCACTAGTTTAATGGAAAGTTAAATGGAATCTAAATCATTTGTTATTTCATGTTGGAATATACAGGGTCTGAGGTCCTCTGCTTTTGGCCTTAAAAGCAAGACCCCAGACTTCACCACAGAGTTAGAAGATGCAGATATATTTGTTTTGCAAGAGACTTGGTGCAGAGGAGACATTTCCACTGGTTGTCCCGCAGGCTACAGAGAGTTGGTGTTCCCATCCACCAAACTGAAAGGAATAACCCAGGGCAGGGATTCAGGTGGAATGCTGATTTGGTACAAGGCAAACCTTGTACACTCAATTGAATTAATAAAAAAAAGGTGAATTTTCAATTTGGCTCAAAATAAAAAGAGAAATTGTTGCCACAGATAAAGATATATTCATGTGTGCAGTATATATCCCGTGAAGAGAGAGGAGGAGCGCACACCAAGGTTGGAGAGGTGACCTTTGACGAAAAAATACAAATTTGCAAAGCATCGAGTCTTAGAGTGTGCGCCTGACATCTTTTTTCAAAAATGCAGTATACATCCCCCCATCAGAATCCCCTTATTATAATGAAAATATTTTCTCCATTCTTAAAGATGAGATCAGTCACTACCAGGCCCAGGGAAGCATACTGATCTGTGGAGGCCTTAATGCCAGAACAGATGTAGAACCAGATTCTATGAATCCACAGGGAGACAGACATACATCTGGCCAAATCAGCATTCCTCTCCCTTCATATCCTTAACATCCCCACAGAAACAACTTTGACAAAACTGTAAACAAAAGCGGGCACCAACTACTGCAGCTCTGTCGAACACTGGGTCTGTACATGGTTAACGGTCGGCTTCGAGGGGACTCCTTTGGTCATTACACACACAGCTCTCCTCTTGGCAATAGCACAGTAGACTACAGCATAACAGACCTAGACCCCTTCTGTCTGAGAGCATTTACAGTCAGCCCCCTCACACCCTTATCTGACCATAGTAAAATTACACTCTAGAAAGACAGTAACAGACCCTCACGCAGAAGAGCCCAGTAAACTGAACTATACAAAACAACCTTATAGATGGACAAACAATAGTAAAGACGACCACCAGAAAGCAATCACACATCAAACATTTTATCTCCCCTTCATATTCCCACAGTAATGATGGCCTGAATCAAGCTGTACGGGATATTAACAACATCTTTGACAATGCAGCAGATTTATCCAATCTGAAAAAGTATCAACATCACAAATCAAAAAAATCAGCCAATGAAAAGTGGTTTGATACAGACTGCAGACATGTGAGAAAAACACTCAGAAGTTTATCAAATCAAAAACACAGACAACCTGACAACCCCGAGCTCCGCATCCAATACTGGGAAACATTGAAAATATACAGAACAACACTCAGAACTAAAAAGGTGCAGCATGTACAGCACCAACTAAATGAAACTGAAGAGTCCATTGACTCAAATAATTTCTGGAAAAAATGGCAAACATTCAGCAAACCACACAAAGAAGAATTGGCTATTTAAAATGATGAAATGTGGAAACAACACTTTGAAAACCTGTATAGTACTATTACACTGAATTCGGCCCAAAATGAGCTCCTCAACAAATTACAAACTCTAGAATCATTTGTTAAAGACAACCAGAACCCTTTAGATTATCAAATTACTGAAAAGGAGCTACTAGCTAAAATCCAGGCCCTACAATCAAGGAAGGCCAGTGGTCCTGATGGCATTTTAAATGAAATGCTGAAATTTAGCAGGAAGAAATTCAAAATTGCCGTATTGAAATTATTCAACCTTGTCCTCAGCATTGGGCATTTCCCTGACATCTGGAGCAAAGGAATTATTACGCCAATCTTTAAAAATGGAAATAAATTCGACCCAAACAATTACAGAGGCATATGTGTCAGCAGCAACCTGGGGAAGTTATTCTGCAGCATCCTAAACAGCCGACTGCAAGACTTCCTCAGTGAACATAATGTCCTGAGCAAGAGTCAGATTGGATTTACACCACAACACCAAACTACAGACCATATCTAAAAACAAGAACAAAATTTTCTCTTGTTTTGTAGATTTCAAAAAAGCATTTGACTCAATTTGGCATAGTGGTCTGTTCCTAAAATTAACTGAATGAAAAAGGTATAGGGGGGAAAATCTATGACATAATTAAAACAATGTACACAAATAATAAATGTGATGTGAAAATCGACAACATGGAAACAGATTTCTTCCCCCAAAGTAGAGGGGTGAAACAGGGCTGCAATCTCAGCCCCACCCTGTTTAACATTTATAGTGATGAATTGGCAAAATCACTTGAACAATCTGATATCTCTGGCCTCACCCTCTCTGACACAGAAATTAAATGCCTACTTTTTGCAGATGATCTAATATTGTTAGCTCCATCTAAGGAGGAATTACAACAGCAACTAGATCATCTGCAAAACTTCTGTCAGACCTGGGCCCTGACAGTTAATCTAGAAAAGACTAGAATTATGGTCTTCCCTCTGGCCATTAATGATCTCAGAGACAAGGGAAGAAGGGCTTTTTACACCTTAAAAAAGTCTTCAATCATAGATATACCCGTTAGAATCTGGCTCAAAATATTCCACTCTATAATTGAACCTATTTTACTGTATGGTAGTGAAGTGTGGGGCCCTCTTGTTAATTAAGACTTTGAAAAATGGGACAAACATCCAATCGAAACCCTGCACACTGAGATTTGTAAGAGCATTCTCAGAGTCCATAGGAACACCCCCAACAATGGATGCCGAGCTGAATTAGGATAATTTCCCCTTTTAATTAGGATACAAAAAAAGAGCCATCAAATTTTACCAACACCTAAAAGCAAGTGACCCCAATTCTTATCATTACAAAACTCTCCATAGTCAAGAGGAGAAGACAGAGAAGAGTCCCCTCAGCCAGCTGGTCCTGAGGCTCACCTCCTCTAACAACACAAGGCCTCAGGACAGCCCTCACACAATCCGGCCCAACCAAATTATAGCTAAAGAAAAAGAAAATTACATTAACTATTGGACATCTACCACAAAAACTCAAAGCAAACTTCAATGCTATTTGGCTCTAAATAGACAGTATACGGTGGCGAACAATCTGACCACCGTGACTGATCAGAAACTAAGAAAGACATTAACCATGTACAGACTCAGTGATCACAGCTTGGCCATAGAGACTGGTCGACACAGGCAGACCTGGCAGCCCAGAGAAGACCGACTGTGTCAGCTCTGTCCACAGAGACAGGTGGAGACAGACAGAGACAGAGACAGGTGGAGACAGAGCAACATTTCCTGTTAAAATGTAACACATATGAAGAATTTAGAACCAAGTTCTTTTCAAAAATGAAACATAAACTCCAAGATTTTGATACCCTCTCAGATCAGGAGAAAATGCAACGTCTACTCGGAGAAAACAGTCCCATAGAAACAGCAAAATATGTCAGTGCATGTCACAGCCTGAGAAAGACACAACAACACAACAACACAGTCTCCTTATAACACTCTGCCTATGTAAAATGTACTTAATGTAAAATATTAATGTATTTGTATTAATATTTAATGTATTGTATTAATTGTATTGTAATTGAATTGTATGTCTGTATGTACATTCTGCTTTCGGCAACAACAGTTGATACCATTCATGCCAGTAAAGCTAATTTGAATTTGAATTGAGAGAGAGAGAGAGAGAGAGAGAGAGAGAGAGAGAGAGAGAGAGAGAGAGAGAGAGAGAGAAGAGAGCGTGTGGTTAGGGCAAAGATAAAGGAAAAGAAGCGGGAACTTTGAGTTGCCTGTTATGACCTGGGTCTTAAGCCGAGACAAAAAGGCGAGGGAATGCAGGATAAATGCCAATAATAGTTAATTTACTTAAACAAAAGTTAAATCATTTAACATAAGTCGAAGCAATGGGGTGTGGATGTCAGTGAAATCAGTAGTGAAGGTGTGTGCATGCATGGGTGGAAGGTGTAGTGAGCTGAGAGTGTTGGATGCCTGAAAAGAAAACCAAAGAATCGGCAACAAAGAATGATGGCAAGAGACAGGCTGCCAGCCAGGCCAGGCAGCAATATAGAATCTGGAAGCACCACGCCCAGGTGATTCCAACTACCATGATGCCCACATACCTGCAACTGACAGAGAGGGAAAAAGATAAACAGAAGCAAAACAACATAAGACAGGCCAGGGGCCGTCACATGCCTCTATGGGTGTAACCCTGTTCAGAGCCAATGTGTGAGTCTATGTGAATGTGATATGTGTTGCAAAGGGTCTGGATTAGTGCAGAGGATGTTTAGTTGCATGCAAGACTCTGTCTGTGAAAAGCATTAACAATCTATCATTACTTAGGTTTGGTAAAGCCAACTAACCAATAACATAACTGCAATAACCACAACAATAACTCAATAAACAGCAATAAATCACACTTGGCAAAGTTAAACAGTCTTGCTTAGCCTGTGCAGCTGTGATAATGCTATGCCCAGTTGTTACGTTACCAATCCTTGAATGAATGGGGGAAGAGTTGCTTTGTGGTGGCTGCTTTTGTTAGCCGGCAGAAGAAGGCTGGATAGAGCTGTGGTTCCAGGTGCAGTCTTTGTTGTGTCCTTTGTTCCAAAGGTGCAGATCCGAGGAAGCTGGTCGCTCGGGGTCCTTGCAGAGCTAGATCTTGGGTTTGCAACTCAACTTGCAAACCCAAGATCTAGCTCTGCAAGGACCCCGAGCGACCAGCTTCCTCGGAACTAGCTCCCTGGAAAGGTAGTTGCAAACCTTGTGTTTGCACACTAACTTCTCTAGTTCTCTGGTGTGTGGGGAGGGGGCGCAGTCCATTCACCAGCCTCACAGCTTGTGAGAAGAAGCTGTTCAGCATCCTGGTGGATCTGCAGCAGATGCTCCTGTACCTCTTCCCAGAAGGCAGGAGGGAGAATAGTCTGTGAGAGGGATGATGAGGGTCCTTGATGATGGCGGTGGCTCTGTGGATGCAACACTGCTTGTAGATCTCCATCAGGAAGGGCAGAGGGGCACCAGTGATTCTGCTGGCTGTTTTCACTATCTTGTTGAGCTGCTGTTGTTCGTAAGCCCTGCAGCTCCCGAACCAGGAAGTGAAGCTGTATGTAAGAATGTTTCCGATGGTGCCCCTGTAGAAAGTGATGAGGTGAGGAGTGGGATGACCTGCCTTTCTGAGCCTCCAGATAGCCCTGGGCTTTTTTGATGACTGCTGTGGAGTTGATGGAGAAGGTCAGATCGTCAGCAAGATGGACTCCCAGGAACTTAATGTTGCTGACCCTCTCCACAGCAGCACCATGGATGTTTATTGGTGCGTGATGTTTGCCCGCCCTCCGGAAGTCAATCACCATCTCCTTTGTTTTATCCACATTAAGGACGAGGTTGTGGGACTCACACCATGCAGTGAGCTGCTCCACCTCCTTCCTGTAAGCGGACTCATCATTGTCACTGACAATACCCACCACTGTTGTGTCGTCAGCGTACTTTATGATGTGGTTGGTGCTGTGTCTAGCAGTGCAGTCATGGGTGAGGAGGCTGAACAACAGGGGGCTCAGGACACAGCCTTGAGGAGAGCCTGTGCTCACTGAGATGGTTCTAGATGTTTGACTGCCCACCCTGACTGCCTGCTGCTGCTGTGTCAGGAAGTTAAGGACCCAGTTGCAGGTGCCAGTGTCCACCTCTAGCAGCTTCAGCTTTTCCACCAGCTGTTGTGGAATGATCGTGTTAAAGGCCGAGCTGAAGTCAATGAAGAGGATTCTGGCATAGGTGTTTTTCCTCTCTAGGTGAGACAGTGTGAGGTGGAGTGTGGTGGCGATGGCGTCCTCTGTGGATCGGTTGGTTCTGTATGCGAATTGTAGGGGGTCCAGATTTGCAGGAAGGCAGTTGTGTGCTACATGACCAGCTGCTCAAGACATTTCATTAGTATTGGTGTGAGGGCCACGGGGCGGAAGTCATTTAGGCAGGCTGGGTTTGACTTCTTCGGGACAGGAATAATGGTGGCACTTTTGAGGCAAGTAGGCACAACTGCCTGGCTGAGCGATGTGTTAAAAATGTCTGCAAAGACATCTTTCAGTTGCTCTGCACAGTCCTTTAAAACATGCCCAGGGATGTTGTCCGGCCCTGCAGCTTTGCGTGGGTTAGCAAAGGCCTTTTTCACCTCAGCTGTAGACAACTGAAGTACCTGGTCAGTAGATGATGGTGGGAGTGTCTGTGCCTGAGTGATGGTGTTCACCTCAAAACGTGCGTAGAAGTCATTCAGTTCATCTGGTAGAGAGGGGTCACTGTGGCGTG
This sequence comes from Epinephelus moara, assembly GCF_006386435.1. NCBI lineage: Eukaryota > Metazoa > Chordata > Actinopteri > Perciformes > Serranidae > Epinephelus > Epinephelus moara. The sequence continues at coordinate 5,073,652 of NC_065512.1, read as the reverse complement.
TCTGCAGGGAGGGGGGGGGGGCTTGTAGTCGGTGATGCCATAAACGATGTGGGTCTTTGTCATTCATGAAATGGCTGTTCAGTTTGTGTGCATACAGCCTCTTTGCCTCCCTGATCCCCCAGGACAGATATTTCCTTGCCAGACTATATGCTGCCATATCCCCCGATTTAAAAGCAGCATTGCGGGCCCTCAGCAGTGAACAGACTTCCCTGGTAAGCAACGGTTTCTGGTTGGCACACCTCTTGATGGTTTTAACCACTGTCACATCATCTATGCATTTATTGATGTAGCCATTGACAGATTCTGTGTATTCCTGTAGGTCAGTGACACTGTCATGTGTTGCTGCCTCTCTGAAAATGTCCCACTGTGTGATTCGCAGAGTGAAAAAACCAAAAAACAAAACAAAGACTGTGTGAGAAAGCAGGACTTCTCTTATAGTTGCCTGTTTACATCACTGAGTCACAAGTACGCATCACGTACTGGTGGCACCTATGGTGTTGAAATTACATGATGGCAGCATGCTTGGGTTTAGGCACCAAAAGTATTTGGTTAGGTTTAGAAAAAGATTGTGTTTTGTGTTAAAATAATTACACTTAACTACACATAAGGGATGTAAGTAAAAGATTAAAGTATGCTGAGTATAGATAAATAAAAGAGGACTTTTACTTTCACACAGGACACAAACAGCAGTCTCTTGGTTGAAAATATTGTGTCTGTTTGACCCATCCATCACCCTGACCTCCTGACCACCTCTCACTCTTTGTTTTACCGATGACATTTTAAACATAGATGGACAACATGACAGCTCTTCAAAAGTGAAGCCAAAACATTTTGATTGGCACCTGGTAGCTGGCTGCAGCGTAGCTCATTAATTTTTTTCCCAAAGATGGTTTCTGTCATTTTGGGTTAGTATATTGTAAAGTGACAGAAATACTTCATGTAATGTGACGTAACTACTTAAAAGATTTATGTACGCTGAGTATAGATAAGTAAAAGTGGACACATTAATAGTTTACCATATTATTTATCAGTTCGTACAAAGAGGCTGTGTGGCCTATTTGAAATCAGTAAGGGCTGTTCCATAACTTCCTGTTGACTGTCTGCCCATTTTTCAGTAATTTAAGCAAAGAGGCAGGACTAGGTAAAGAAAACAAGGATGGAAATTGACATAGAAGACATGCGTGAGAAAAGCTGGGTTTCAGTTAAAGTGATGAAGATGATGTGCAGAGTGAGGGAGGCAGGGCAGAGCTCATTTGGTTATATGACTTCAATTTGTTCAGGAAGCTGCCAGAGCTGCAGCTCTCTGAAGATGGAGGAGCTCTGCTTTCCACAACTGCTCAACACCTCCTGCAGAAAGCCCACCTCTCCTTGGGCCAACTTTGTGCTCCTTAACATTGTGCTGTACTTCATCTCTCTGCTCACTGTGGCTCTTAACCTCCTTGTCATCATCTCAGTCTCCCACTTCAGGCAAAGATTAACTTAAAAATGTCAATAGCTACTGTAGATTAGGAGAACTGTCTTTGAGTTGGTACTGAATAATGTTGCACCTTGGACTTGTCCTTTGTCTTGCTGACTGTTAATTATAACTACAGATGTTGCAGATCTGAGGACTTGTTGGGTTTATGAGTTTTTCCTCTTTCTCTTCAGACAGCTCCACACACCCACCAACATCCTCCTCCTCTCTCTGGCTGTCTCAGACTTTCTCGTGGGCCTCCTGGTGCTACCAGGAGAATTCTTCCGAAAAACATACTGCTGGTTTCTTGGTGACCTCATATGTTTGCTCTATTATTATGTGTCCCTCATCATTGTGTCTTCTTCGATAGGAGACATGGTGCTCATATCAGTCGACCGCTATGTGGCTATTTGTGACCCTCTGCATTACACCACCAGAGTCACTGTGAAAAGAGTTAAACTATGTGTGTGTCTGTGTTGGCTCTGTGCTGTTTCTTACTGCAGTCTCTTGTTAAAGGATGACCTGACTCAACCAGGCAGGTATAATTCCTGCCATGGAGAGTGTGTGATTGTCATTAACCACACTGCAGGAGTTGTTGACCTTGTTGTAACCTTTATTGTTCCTATTTCTGTCATTGTCGTTCTGTACATGAGAGTATTTGTTGTGGCTGTGTCTCAGGCTCGTGCCATGCGCTCTCACATCACAGCTGTCACTGTCCAGCTTTCAGTGAATCCAAAAACAAAGAAATCTGAGCTGAAAGCAGCCAGGACTCTTGGTGTTCTTGTAGTTGTGTTTCTAATATGTTTCTGCCCATTTTACTGTGTCGCTCTTGCAGGTGAAGCCATGGTCAGTGCTCCATCTGCATCCTTTGTGCTTTATGTGTTCTATTTTAACTCATGTCTTAATCCATTGATCTATGCCTTGTTTTATTCCTGGTTTAGAAAAGCAGTTAAACTCATTGTCAGTCTTCAGATTCTGCAGCCTGGCTCCTGCTCCACCAACATACTGTAGAGAGGCTGTGGAGTGACTGAAATGAGGCCTGTTCCACCAAGGTTTTGATTTAAAAATCACAAAAATTGAAGTGAAATCTCTGTATACAGTATGTAAGCAGTATATGAGAAGGGATATAGGATATAGGATTACGACTTACATATTTTGCACAAAAATATAATTATGACAAGTTTTGACAAAATACCTATTTTGTTCTCACCTGTTTCATTTTATTACTCTTGTGTATTTTTCCCTTTGTGCTACTTCATTTTACATAAAAAGGAAAATAAAAACAAGAGGAAGATGGAAGAAAACCTCAGAGCCACCCCTCCTCAGAGACCTGGTGCTGAGGTTGGTGACTTAAGGCTCATCTATACTGTCTTTACATACATAAATTCCATTTAAAATGCTGTGACCATCACTGCCCTCATATTTCCATGTATCCATTATGTTGATATTGATACAGCTTACTCAATCAGGAGAGACTTGTCCTGAGAGAAAAGAATATTTATTTGCATGTGCACATAAGTATGAGAAATGTGTAAAGCGATTAGACCCAACCGTGATGTCATATATTCCAGGAGAGTGGTAAAGACATAGTAGATTAGGTAACCCCCCCTATAGACTTTGGACATTGGTGGTGGTGATGATATGAGATGAAAAGGGAGCTGAGAATCTGGATGTGAAGAGGAGTGGGATTTTGATTAGCTCATTCTGGGCTCTGGATGGGGTGACTGGAGGTGAATGGTGTGGAGGAAGGTGGGACAATACTGCCTAAAATGACAGATGACAGGAGCAGAGAGGAGAACAGATTTAAAGTTTGGCAGCAGCGACATGAAAGGCTGAAGGAGATCGTGGCAAAGTTTGATTGACTATACAGGAGAGGGAGCACCTGTAGTCAGCTGATTGGTGGAAGTGGTGGGAGCCGAATAGAGAGAGAATTGTGAATGAATATAACATAAAAAAGTCTTTCTGATTGAACTTATGCTGCGCTTCATTAGATGGCACTGGAGGGCAGAATTAAAAGTTTCACACAACAACAAAGAGGAGGTTTTAATAATGTACCATTTAACCGAGGCAGCACTGAAGATGGCGGTGGTCTGCAAGGCCATTAAATACATTACAACATGTGGATGGAGAGAGAGAGAGGGAATGACATGCAGCAAAGGAGTGGAGGGGTTATTGAATCATCACTTCCCAATGTCTCATATAAACATATCTGCCAGGAGTGATCCGGCTGCAGTCTAGATGCCAAACTTGAACTATGCTCTGCTGTTGAAATGAACATTTAAAACGTGAGCTGTCTGGCTGAAATATGCCATTGGATGGGGAATGACTGGCACAAAAATGAGCAGTAGAAACTGAAAGTGAAACATGTGATAATTCCTATATCTAACCCACATATCCCACAAATGTGACGGGAGGTGGGTGAATGCAAATGAATTGATCACAAAGTGGATACCATATTTTATTATAAATTGATTATATTTATTCTAAATTGCAAGGTCTCAATAACTGATCTGGGTCAAACATTCAAAAATCTGAATAATGGGCTCATCGTTCAGTAATGCTCTTCATATATGGGAGAACATGAAGTGAGGGGGTAACTGCGACATGCTGGGGCTCATATTCACTATAGCCCCGTTTCCACCAAACACTTTTGATACAGTACCTTTAGGGCCAAAAGTAACTCTTCAGACATGGTACCTAGACCCTAGGTCCATTTAGCATTTCCACCACAAACAGTACTCTTAAATGTGGGCCGGGTTGTTGTCATTCACTGCTCCTCACGTTAACCTGTTCAACACATGACACAAAGGGAAGTCTGTACCTTGTTGATCGTCCACAGAACAGGGTTGCACGCCAACATTTTTTGCATCTAGTCCTTCTAAGGCAAGCTCAGGGGTTGAGTGTTGCCCAAGCCCATAGGAACAACGCGTAGCAATGCATTTGTTTTCCTCCAGATGAGGATTAGAATATATGCAGTTCGCATAATCTAGTCAAAATTAATATACATAAAAAGTCCACTAAAAGTGTATGTCATTTAAACTAAAGTAATGTTCCAAGTTGTCACAGTGAAACTTAAGGTGTGCTGATTGATTCACATTGTCAACTCATACACTGAGTAACATTATAAGTTAACCTTCCACCTTAAAAGTCGCCGACAGTCGATCCAGTGAATGAAGTTATTTTTTTCTCAAACTCCAGCTGCTGCAAGAGGCAGCAAAACATCCTTTATTTCAATTTTGTAGTTCAGTAATAAAACTCTTCACGGTATGAACAGTGGTTACATGTTTCTCAAAACCAGCCACAACTCAGCCCTGAGCAGAGTGACCGTCCTCTACTGACCAGTCAACGGACTGCAGTGTTCACAGCTCCACCTATAAGTACCAGATCAGTGTGCTGGGTACCCCAAGAGACTGAAGACCAAAAATGATAATGGTAAGAAACTGAACTGTACCATTCCATACTGTTTGGTGTAAACAGGGCTTATAGTACAGTTTATCTGCTGTTTGGTTTCATACTTTGATGTCTGGATACTAAGTGTAAAATGTATGTATTATGCAGAGGTGGAAAAAATACTGAAAAATTCTACTCAAGTAAAAGTACCTTTACTTTGATAAATTCTACTTAAGCTACCCATCTAAAAATCTACTCAAGTAAAAGTAAAAAGTAGTTCATTTAAAATGTACTTAAAGTAGAAGTTACTTAGTTACTTCCAACAACTTGATGGGGGTCACTCCTATGCAGTGCAAAAATGGTCCAGGGGTTATAAATCCAATCCAAAAACTGGTTATTTTTCTATGATGAACCATAGAATTCAATTTAATTTAAGGCTGCCCAATATCATTAGAGGATCACCATCGCAATGTGTTCTTATGCAATAGTCACATTGTGAGAATCGCGGTATAAGGTCATCATATCAATATAATATTAGTCAAAGGCAATATGCCATACTTATTTTGCTGCTTAATATTAGATTGTCCCAGCCTCCTCGTCCTCTTCAGAGACTGACCCCCCCCGTCTTCCTCCTCAGACCCAGATGTCTCAGGTGCAAGAGGGGACTGAGGGNTCTTATGCAATAGTCACATTGTGAGAATCGCGGTATAAGGTCATCATATCAATATAATATTAGTCAAAGGCAATATGCCATACTTATTTTGCTGCTTAATATTAGATTGTCCCAGCCTCCTCGTCCTCTTCAGAGACTGACCCCCCCCGTCTTCCTCCTCAGACCCAGATGTCTCAGGTGCAAGAGGGGACTGAGGGTCGGTGTTGCGACCCCCTCGTGCCGAGGCGATGTTGGAGGGCTGGTCAGGGTGTTGGCGATGGAATTCCTCAATGAGTCGCGCATCCAGGATCTGACGGGCCGGAACCCATGACCGCTCTTCCGGGCCGTACCCCTCCCAGTCGGCGAGGTATTGCAGACCCCTCCCACGACGACGAGAGCGCAGCAGGCGGTGCACCGTGTAAGCAGGGGCCCCGTCAATGATGCGAGGAGGTGGAGGTGGCTGGGAGGCAGGCTGCAGGGGACTCTCCCGGAACGGCTTAATCCTGGAGACATGGAAGGTGGGATGAATCCGCATGGTGCGGGGCAGCTTGAGCCGAACAGCCACTGGGTTTACAACCTTCTCAATGGGGAATGGTCCAATAAACTTGGGAGCCAATTTCTTCGACTCCACCCTCAGAGGAAGGTCCCGGGTTGACAGCCACACTTTCTGTCCCACCTGGTAAGGGGGGGCCTGGGAGCGGCGGCGGTTGGCGGCTGTCGAATAACGATCTATGGCCCGTAGGAGAGCGGTCCTGGCCTGTGTCCAGGTCCGACGGCAGCGGCGGATGAAGGCCTCCACTGACGGGCAGACGGTTTCCTTCTCCTGGGCAGGAAACAGGGGAGGCTGGTAGCCATAAGCGCACTGGAATGGAGAGAGCCCAGTGGCGGAGCTGATGAGGGTATTGTGGGCGTATTCCACCCACAGCAGTTGTGTGGACCAGGAGGCAGGGTGCTTGGAAGCCATGCAGCGGAGCGCCGTCTCCATCTCCTGATTCATCCTCTCGGACTGGCCGTTGGATTGGGGATGAAACCCAGAGGACAGGCTGGTGGAGGCTCCCAGGAGGCGGCAGAATTCTCTCCAGAATGCAGAGGTGAACTGGGGGCCTCGGTCGGAGACCACGTCGGACGGGAGGCCGTGGAGCCGGAACACGTGCTGCAAGACCAGCTCAGCAGTCTCCTTGGCCGAAGGGAGCTTGGGCAGGGGCACGAAATGAGCCATCTTGGTGAACCGGTCTACTACTGTCAGAATGGTGGTGTAGACTCCTGACAGCGGCAGCCCGGTGACGAAGTCTAATGAGATGTGGGACCAGGGTCGATGAGGCACAGGCAGAGGGTGCAGGTGACCGGCGGGGGCCCGTCGCAGGGCCTTGTTCTGGTTACAGACTGGGCACGCGTTAACAAAGTCTCTGGTGTCATCATCCAAGGTGGCCCACCAGAACCGCCGTTGCAGAACCTCCTTGGTTCGATGAATTCCAGGATGACAGGTGAGTCGGGAACCGTGGACCCATTGCAGAACCTCAGACCTCAACTCCTGAGGGACGAATAGGCGGTCTTGGGGGCAGGAGCTGGGCCCCGGCTGGTCCTCCAAAGCAGCTCTTACCCGCTCCTCCACCTCCCAGGTGAGAGCGGCCACCAGACGGGAAGCGGGGAGGATGTTGTCTGGACTGGAGGGGCCCTCTTCCCCGACCATGAACTGTCGGGACAGGGCGTCAGGTTTAACGTTGCGGGAGCCTGGCCGGTAGGAGAGGGTGAAGCTGAATCTGGCAAAGAACAGAGCCCACCGGGCCTGACGAGAGTTCAGTCTTTTGGCCGAGCGGATGTACTCCAGGTTCTTGTGATCGGTCCAGACGAGGAAGGGGGTCTTGGTTCCCTCCAACCAATGGCGCCACTCCTCCAACGCCAGCTTCACCGCCAACAGTTCTCGATTACCGATGTCATAACTCCTCTCAGCTGGAGACAGACGCCTGGAGAAGAAAGCGCAGGGGTGTAGTTTCTGGTCCTCGGCAGAACGCTGGGAGAGGACGGCCCCCACCCCCACATCAGAAGCGTCAACCTCCACTACGAACTGTCTCTCGGGGTCAGGGATCAGGAGAATGGGGGCTGAGCTGAATCGCCCCTTCAGGTGCTGGAACGCCTCCTCGGCGGCCGAAGTCCATCGAAAGGGGACCTTGGAGGAGGTGAGGGCGGTGAGAGGTGCTGCCACCGTGCTGTAGCCCCGGATGAACCTCCTGTAGAAGTTGGCGAACCCCAGGAAGCGTTGCAACTGCTTGCGAGAGTCAGGGACAGGCCAGGAGGTGACGGCTGAGACCTTAGCGGGGTCCATCTCCATGCGGTCCTGGCCGATGATGTACCCCAGGAAGGAGACAGAGGAGGCGTGGAACTCGCACTTCTCAGCCTTGACGAACAGGGAGTTCTCCAGCAGGCGTTGCAGCACCGTCTGGACGTGATGTATGTGTTCTTGCTTGGACCGGGAGAAGATCAGGATATCATCTAGGTAGACGAACACAAACTTGTTGAGCATGTCCCTTAGTACGTCATTGATGAGGGCTTGGAAAACAGCCGGGGCATTGGTGAGCCCGAAAGGCATCACCAGGTATTCATAGTGTCCTGTGGGGGTGTTGAAGGCTGTCTTCCACTCATCCCCTTCTCGGATCCGAACCAGATGATAGGCGTTGCGGAGGTCCAACTTGGTGTAGATGGTGGCCCCTTGGAGCAGCTCGAAAGCTGAGGCGATGAGGGGGAGAGGATAGCGGTTCTTTACCGTGATGTCGTTCAGCCCTCTGTAGTCGATGCAGGGCCTCAGGGAACCACCCTTCTTGTCGACGAAGAAGAACCCCGCCCCAGCAGGTGACGAGGAGGGTCGGATGATCCCGGCGGCCAAGGCATCACTGATGTAGGTCTCCATGGCCTCCCTTTCAGGTGCGGACAGGGAGTAGAGGCGACCCTTGGGGGGAACAGAGCCGGGAAGGAGGTCGATGGCGCAGTCGTAGGGCCGATGAGGGGGCAGAGAGGTGGCCCTCGCCTTGCTGAACACCTCCCGGAAATCGTGGTAGTCAGGGGGCACCATGGAGAGGTCAGGGGTGGAACAAGAGCTGGCAGGCGGCGTGGGTGCAACTGCCGGTCTGAGGCAGATCTGTTGACAGGAGGGGCTCCATCCCAGGATGGACCCCGTAGACCAGTCTATATGGGGGTTATGGCGGCGAAGCCAGGGGAAGCCGAGGATCAGGGGAAGGTTGGGAGACCTCAGGATATGAAACCGGATGGTCTCATGGTGTGTGCCGGACAGGAGCATCGAGATGGGGGTGGTTTGATGAGTGACGGTCCCCAGAAGATGACCATCCAGAGCGCTGGCCGGCATGGGACGAGGGAGAGGAACTTGACCAATGTCCAGCTGACGGGCGAGTTCCTCGTCGATCAGGTTGACATCTGCCCCCGAGTCGATGAAGGTGGCGAGGGTGTGGGACCCCCCTGCCAGCAGGAGCTGGACGTGAAACAGTGGTCTTGGGTTGGGGGCAGAGTTCTGGGACCGGCTCAGCAGAATGCCCCTTTTTACTGCTGAGCCCTCCCTTTTACTGGACACCGGGAGACAAAATGGCCGGCCTGGCCACAGTAGAGGCAGAGATTTCCCCGGCGTCGGCGCTCTCGCTCCTCCGGCGTTAGGCTGGTGCGCCCCACCTGCATGGGCTCCGCCCCCCCATGCATGGGTTCAGAGGAAAGGACAGGGGTGGCTGGAAACCCACGCTGACGGGCGGAAAGCCGATGATCTCCTCCCTCGTGGCGTTGCTCCCTCCTCCTCGCCTGTATCCGTCTGTCTAGCCTCGTGGTCAGCTCGATGAGCCCGTCCAGGGAGCTAGGGAGGTCGAACGAGACCAGCTCATCCTTAACGTAAGGAGCTAGTCCGTTGAGGAAGGCGTCGCATTGGGCAGCAGCGTTCCAGTCACTGAGGCGAGCCCGGGTTCTGAAGTCTATGGCATAGTCTGAAACTGTCCGCTCCCCCTGCCTCTGACTCATGAGTCCCCCTGTAGCATCAGGACCCAGGGAAACGGGTCCGAACACCTTGCGAAGCTCCTCTGAGAAGGCCTGGAAAGAGGCGCAGGCTGGCGTGCCTCTCTCCCACTCCGCCGTACCCCACAGACGTGCCCTTCCAGTGAGGTGGTTGATGGCGAAGGCGACTCTAGCTCCCTCTATGGCGAAGGTATGGGGTTGCAGGGCAAACAGAATTGAACAGTTCGTCAGGAAAGGGTTGCAACCCTCAGGATCCCCAGCGTAGCGTTCTGGCGCCCCCACCCGGGGCTCAGATGTGGTGCTTGATGATGGCCCCGGGGTCGGAGCAGGAGGAGCTGGAGCTGAGGCAGAGGCAGCGTGTTGAGTCATGGAGACCGCCATCTGTTGTACCTGGGCGGCTAGCGAGGTTAGCGCTCGTTCCAGAGCTGACGCTGACTGACGGGCTTCCGCCGCGTTGGAGGCTAACTGAGCCTCATGCTGCTGGAGCATTCCCTCCACCCGGGCTAGGCGAGACTGAGGAGAAGCGGGGTCTGCTGGGTCCATTTCTGGCCAGATTGTACTGAGAAGGGTGTGGTATGGACCCAAATGCAGTACACAGGTGCTCAGGAACAGTTGGTAATGACCTTTATTTTCACCACAGCAAACAAGGTACGGAGCAGACTGAATAAACACAGAATAAAGTTCGTTCTTCGGGCTGAAAGCCCTCACACAGTCTCTGGGGCTCAGACAAGGGGAAGAGACGCGGCCGGAGTCGGCCGTGGAACCGAGGGGAAGCTCCTTAGCCCCCGGCTCCAAACAGTTCAGTTCTCTTTTGGTGTGAGGGGAAGAGAAGTAGCTTACTTCAGCCGATGACGACGAGGAGGAAGCTCCGTGGCCCGAAGAGCCGGCTGCACGTGTGGAGGTGCCGACGGGGAGAGAGCAGAGGAGCGATCGGAGGCAGGCGGGGGGGTCGTAGCCAGATGAGCAGTCCGCGAAGGCAGAGGCACCGATGGGGAGCAGGCAGGAGGATAAACGGGGCCAGGCGGAGGAGTCGTTACCAGCCGAGCAGTCAGACACCAGAAACACTGAGGCAGAGCACGAGGTCAGGGACAGAAGGCAGGTGAGTTTACCGGGAGGCAGACGAGGAGAGCAGGTCGGGAACAGGCAGAGTCGGCAACAGGAGATCAGACAGGAGATGAACGCTGGAAAGTCTCGCATGACGCTGAAGAACAATCTGGCAACGAGTGAGAGTGCTGGAGAGGCTTATATGCAGGGCTGATTATGATGAGCTGCAGCTGTGTAGGCAGGTGAGCAGAGTTGGGCTGATAAGGTGGGCGTGGCTGGCAGGTAGAGTGGAGCAGAGGGAGGGAGAGTGGAAAATCACTGCAGCAGAGTGACAGGAGGGGAATGAGAGACAGGGACTGTGACAAATGATGACTTCTTTCCAAATAGAGCTATTCAAGTTATTGCAATACACTGTATATTGCAATACATATCACAGTATACATAATTGTGTCAGTTTTGTCTGATACTGCGCAGCCCTCATTCATTTTGACTCACCAACACAACTGTTAGACTGATGATACACAGAGCAACTTTTTGAGCAATGTTGCTGGGCATTATTCTCAGGGATGCAAACAGGTGTATGGTCAAAAAAGAGAGAGCTTGTCGAAGCGAAATTCTGAATATTAAAATAGGCTACACTAACACTAATTTGGAAGAATACTGTGTATTCCAAAACAGAACAAATCCATTGAGCAACAGTGTTTCCTCTATATGCAGCTAGCAGAAATATGACCGCCGCTGCTGATTTATTTTTAGTTTTGTTGTCTTAGCTCTTTAGAAACTATATAACTACTAGTTATATTATTTGGTACTATGGACGTTTCATATCCAGGTCATTTCACACACTTGTGAGTAAAGCATAGAGGAGAGGAGAGGGCTCTGTCTTATCTCTTCATAAACTAAAGTTATATGACTTATATGAAGTTATATGACTTATATTGTTTACACGAGCATGTCATTTCTGTCTCTACATGGTCGCACCTTTACAATCCTCCTCTGCTATCTGTATCACTCACGGCGGAGCTCGGCTTTGATGTGCACACACACACACATACAGACACGTGCGCACACACACACACACACACACACACACACTCACACACTCACACACTCACACACACACACACACACACACACACACACACACACACACACACACACACAGGTGAGCACACAAGACCGCGGGCCGCATTTTTCTGACTGACAATTATAAACGAGAAATATATATAATGGGGGGAATAGTGAATGGATGATTAAAAATGATTTTTAACCATGTTTTTCAGAGAGAACCCATCATGTCACCAGCTAAACCTATCATCAACCTAATTGATCATTTTTACCAGTTTGAAATTCAAGCCTATAGTTCACCTCATAGACATGCACTCTTCTGGGTGAAAAATGCTCCTTAAAAGGATGAAAATATTGTGAATGTTATTGCAGAGTTTGTGGATCGATATCAATCAATCAATTTTATTTATAAAGCCCAATATCACAAATCACAGTTTGCCTCACAGGGCTTTACAACATATGACATCCCTCTGTCCTTAGGATCCTCGCAGCAGATAAGGAAAAAAACCTTTAACGGGGGGAAAAAGAAAGGTAGAAACCTCAGGAAGAGCAACTGAGGAGGGATCCCTCTTCCAGGACGGACAGATGTGCAATAGATGTCGTACAGAACAGATCAACAAGATAAATTAACAGTAATCCGTATGACACAATGAGACAGAAAGAGAGACAGAGAGAGAGACAGAGACAGAGAGACAGAGACAGAGAGAGATGCAGGACAGCTTACAACAACAATAATGAAAGTAATAATATTATAATTATAATTCTGGCTATTGTGGTACAATATGTTGAAAGTATATATTAATATCTGATAGTATACATATGTGACAATAATCATATGTGTATAACAACAACAAATGATAACAGAAGCAGCAGGAGGCATCTGGCAGGACCACGGCAGCAGCACAACCACACACATCACACTATCTAGGCACCGCTGCAATATAAGTTAACTTGCGAGACAGTGGAGCACAAAGGCTCCAGCAGTGTGCAGCAGCATAGTCAAAGGCATTCAAAGACATGCAAAAAGAAGGGAACAGTGTGACATTCAATTTCCCCTATCCACCCAGTGATATTTACACGAGGTGAGCTTTTCAAAGAACAAGCCATGGTTATTGTTGAAGCCAATGACATGGCACAAGAATGTAGAGAAAATGGTGCTGCTTTTGGATCGTAAAAAAAGTAGGCCATCAAAGAGAAGCATGCCACAGAAGAGGATCATTGTATGGAGAAAAAGTTGGCTATTAAAAAGAAGTTTGCCACAGATGGTGATTATTGCAATGAAGTGGAAAAAAATGCAGAGAGGAAGAAATGTGAAGAAATTAAGGTCATGGACAATGCTGTGAAAACATTCACAGTCTCACACATGACACTAAAAAAACATTAAATGTGAACACTAATAAAATTCACAATTCACATATTTGCAAGAGCATAACAGATTTTCAGTCAATTCAATCAAACAGTTTTATTTATAAAGCCCAATATCACAAATCACACTTTGCCTCACAGGGCTTTACAGCATACGACATCCCTCTGTCCTTAGGACCCTTGCAGCAGATAAGGAAAAACTCCCAAAAAAAAAAACCTTTAACGGGGGGAAAAAAATGGTAGAAACCTCAGGAAGAGCAACTGAGGAGGTAAGGGAACAGTCCTCTAATCCCTGGGAAGGGGTGGTATTTATCATGAATCATGCAAACAGAAATTGACATTCTTTATGCTGAAGGTACGTTTGGAAGAAATCTGGACAAAATCTTCTTTGAAAAGTATCTATCTTAGATTAACCAAGTCATATCAAATGTGTCCATTGCTTTGAGAGAGGGATACATCTCAAACCAAGTTGACAAACCAGGATTCCCTTTAGAAAATTATTGAATTTAAATAGAACTATTATGCTTTTCCTCTTTTCTGACCAATAAATGTTACAGTGTTGCATACTCGTGTTAAACAATGCCAACGCGTCAAATAATGAGGTTCGCGCATTTGGAAGTGAGCCCTGCAAGCTGTTTTGGATGGCTCTGCACGCTGTGTTTTACAGTCTTTTTTTAAACAGTGTAGTCCGTGTGACGTTAATTCGTGCCAGACTTACTTATATGGGCATGCCCAGGCATGCCGGCAGCCCTTCGGAAGTCCTCGGGAGTGTGACCTTTGAAATCAAATACAAAGGCTCGAAAATGAGTATAATAGGTCCTCTTTAATGATTAATAATGAGAGTTACTTAAACTAATCCAAGGTAAACCTGCATTTTGGCAATGTGTTGAGAATTATGTGAATGTTATGATCAGACAACATTCAGCTTTTGCTTGGAGAGTATAGTTTTGTCATGTTGTGGGTTTCAGTCTCTGACTGTTGTGTATTTTTCCTCTCTGATGCTGCTGCATTGTAAGAAAGAGTCACAACCATCATAAACTGTCTCTAGGTAGTCATCCTGTTTCATATCAGCTCTTAAAATCCCACATATATTACACATATGAAGTGCAGTGTTTTTCTGTGATAGGAACCATTTGAATCCAGCACAACAAGGAGCTACTGAGGTTATCTATTCATTAGAGTTGTGTCTTTTCTGTTGCAAACAAAGATTACTGACCTGCTCTGCTCCTTTTTCACAGGGAAAAATATGCCCCTGATCAGCCATATTTTCCTGCCATAAACTTTATTATTAACTTTTGTGTTTTAAATTAGATTATCAGAAAAAACAAAGCATGTTACTTTTCAGCACAGGGACCAAAAGAGCTTGGCATAGAAGCAGGACAAGGGGAAGGAATGAGGTAGAGAATAACAAAGGGAAGTATGTGAGGAAGAAAGTGAGAGAGGCAGGGTTGCAGGGAAAGTGACAAAGATGAAGGTGTGTTGTGCAGACAGAGGGAGGAGGGGCATCAGAGTCAAACAGAGGTTGTCATAAGAAGGAGGGTAGGAATTATGAGAACATGAGACAGGTAAATCATTTAAATGACTCGGGTTTGTTCAGGAAGCTGCCAGGGCTGCAGCTCTCTGAAGATCTCTTAAGATGGAGGTTGAGGACGGAGCAGAACTCTGCTTTCCACAACTCCTCAACACTTCCTGCAGGAAGCCCACCACTTCTTGGACAGAAACAATGCTCCTTAACATTGTGGTGTACTCTCAGCTTCTCTCTACATGCTTTGTAGCTTAAAAATGTGAACAGCTACTGTAGATTTAAAAGAAATGAAATGTTTTGCATACTCGTTTTAGTTGTTTTGTCATTTAGATCTGAGGACTTGTTCGGTTCATGATGTTTTTCTCTTTCTCTCCAGGCAGCTCCACACACCCACCAACATTCTCCTCCTCTCTCTGGCTGTCTCAGACTTTCTTGTGGGCCTTGTGGTGATACCAGGAGAAGTCTTCCTAAAAACATGGTGCTTCTGTTTGGTGACATATTCAAAGTCTAAAATTTTAGCTGCCAAACTCTGGTTGAGTTGACACAGAATGACCCTCGAGCATCTACAGGGCAAGTAGCCAGATAACTAAGTGCCAAATGACAACACTGAACACTAAAAGTTCAGTAAAACACCATTCCTTTTAGAAAGTTATTCGCACACAAAATGGAATGGAAGTGACAAGGTAACAGAGTAATAAGCCACATAATTTAATTTAATGGCATGAAGACAGAAAGTGACACAACACTAAACATATCAACATCAAGATGTATTTTACATTTCAGTCAAATATGACAGCACAGATGTGCAAAATGAATCAAATATTTTTTAGCCTTCTCCCTGTGCTACCTATTGAAATACAGACAAAAAACATTAAGGAGTATAAATAAGAGTAGTTCTGAAACAGCTGTGAAAATAAATCTTGGGGTCACTCTTATCCTATAGACATTTCCTTAGCCAGTTATAATTTCTCCTTACCTGTGAAGCCTTGGGCTGATAATTGGTGCTGCTGTCAGGTCCCTGTCCTGATACCTGCCTGGTTTCTCCCTGTCCCTCTTCTATCTATTGCAATAATATAGAAAATAAATGTGCAAAGCAAAATGTATAAATAGATTAAGAATAGTAGTGGTGACAGAGCTGTGGAAATTAATCGCAAAGTCACTTTTATGCTATAGATATTTTTTCTCAGACAGTTATATTCTCTCCCCACCTGTGAAGACCCTGCACGATCATCCTTGCTGGTCTCTGGTCCAATGTTTCCTCCCTGACCCTGCACTTTCTATTGTAGCAATAAAGATTAAAAAAATATGTGAAAGCAATAGTGAGCACAAGTTCTGCGCAAAAATTAAGGAGGCGAGGGTTTTTTCCTAGCATGAAACTAGCTAGCATGTGATTTAACATAACATTAGCATTAATGTTAACTAGCTTAACTTGATATATTGGTCTTTATTAATTAGTCATCATTTAGCTAACATTATCTACATGCAACAGCATTACTCAACTTACCCAGTTTGTTTAGAAGAAACTGTGCAAGGTTTTTTGCTTCTTCCTGGCTGGTTTGCTGAACATAGTTAACACACGGCAGCACTGCCCAGTAGAACATGTCTCGTCTGTGCAATTGATTCTGATCACAGCTCGACAGCGTGGATGCGCCTGGCGCCGTCTACTCATGGTACATTTAAAGACGGCTTGGAAAAACACGTTACCACATGTTAAAAACAACAGTGGTAACAGCTTTAAAAAATGCGGGGAACGGAGGGCACAGATGCGGGAAGTGCTGGGGACATGTCCAGAACTGAACCAGATTGAGCCATGACCTAAACTTGCAAGGGTTGAGTGACAAGCAATAGACATGCTGAACAACACATTTCCAAGGTCATCAAGGAGCACACAAAAATGTAGGTGTGTCATGCTTAGTGGGGAGTCAGGTGCAACACAACTGACACACCAAACCCTTTCCACCAGTCCTCTGTTGTCCCAGCAAGCACAGATCCAGAAAAAAACCTCCACATGTCCAAATGGTAAAACCATAAGAAGAGCGTAGTGGAACATGATGCTGCCATACCTTTGTCCTCAACACTCACCCCCTAAACAAGGCCACATAAACTGCAACACTTTGTGTAGACTGTGCATTGACCACTGTGGGAGGGTCACTGCCCACACTTTTGCCTTTACAAAAGGTGTCATTTGTTTTAATCAAAACATTTTCAATAACGGGTCCAGAGTGAAAGAGCTATTGGCCACAGGCTTTGCAATGGGCTATACTGAAAGGTCGACAGAAGGAGGCCCTTTGGGGAAGAAAAGAGTGCTGCAGTCATGGGGAACAGGAGGTACGATGATGGACCAAGATGGCTTTACATGTACAATTTAGGGCTCAGTGTCTCTCCACATTCTGCCCATAAACAGTTATCTACCTATTTATGTGAAGTCTGTTCACTCAAAACAGTCTAGCATACCTAACAAACAGCCGACATGAACTTTTGGATACTGGATCTCCCAATTTTGAAAACTTGATTAGGTATCTCCAGCTCATTCCAAATATCGCCAAGGCATCAGAGGTTACCAACATGGCTCCACCAACTGTAACTAACTGTAACTACAGTTAGAACAGTTAGGTGGGTCAGAGAGACCACACTCTGTACTAGAGCACTGTTTGCCACTCAAGAGTGTGGATGTACTAAGAGGTAAGCCTGCTGCTGAAGAGATGCAACACTGATTTCAGGGATCAGGTGATGGTAAAGCCTACAGTTCATCCATGGCTAACCTCATGAGGGGCATTAGAAGGGCCAGCAAGAAGCTAAGGACTTGACAACTCCGACCCCCAAAGCATCCAAGCCATCACTGATTACGTAAACCAACATCCCTCACCCTCTCCTCCACAAGTGTGTGCACCACACTGCGCAGGATTAATGCACGTAAATCTGCTGGCATCCCGATATATTCAAAAAGTAGTCAGGCTCATCTATTTGCTGGAAAATTCGAAGATATTTTTTCCCACTAGATCCCTCCGCACTGGTACCCCTGCTGTGTGGAGTGGCCTCAGTAAAATGAATTAGTGAGCTGTTTTTTCTATGTCCTGTTGACTTTCTAAACACTGCTTTAATCACTTTAAAAAGGGCATAGAGGTAGGACAAGGAAAGGAAACAAAGGTAAAGAATAACAGAAAAAGATAGTGAGAGAGGCAGAGTTCCAGGGAAAGTGATGAAGATGATGGCGTAATGTGCAGAGCAAGGAAGGAGGGGCATCAGAGTCCAACAGAGGTTGAGAGAAAAAAGAGGGGAGGAATTATGAGAATGTGAGACAGGTAAATCAGTATATGACTTGGGTTTGTTCAGGAAGCTGCCAGACCTGCAGCTCTCTGCAGATCTTTGAAGATGGAGGTTGAGGACGGAGCAGAGCTCTGCTTTCCACAACTCCTCAACACCTCCTGCAGGAAGCCCACCACTTCTTTGCCTGAAACAATGCTCATTATCATTGTGATGTACTTTATCTCTGTGTTTACCGTGACTCTCAACCTGCTCGTCATCATCGCAGTCTCCCACTTCAGGCAGAGATTAACTCCTCAGCTTCTCTCTACATGCTTTGTAGCTTAAAAATGGGAGCAGTTACTGTAGATTTAAAAGAAATGTATTTGAGCTAGTTCTGAATAATGTTGCACCTCAGAAAGTGTCATCATATTATAAGTAATATTTTACCATTTTTTGCACCGTAAAACTCAAATGTGTTTCATGTACCATCTCCTGCCAATATTTAACATTGCTCTCTATTCACATTGACATCAAACAAGTTATTTCAATTGTTTACAATTAACCATATCTTAACTATAGATGTGACAGAAACATTTTGCATACACATTTTAGTTGTTTTGTCATTTAGATCTGAGCCTGAACCTGTTGGGTTCATGATGTTTTTCTCTTTACTTCCAGGCAGCTCCATACACCCACCAACATCCTCCTCCTCTCTCTGGCTGTTTCAGACTTTCTTGCAGGCCTTGTGGTGATACCAGGTGAACTTGTCCTAAAAACATCCTGCTGGCTGTTTGGTGACATTGCGTGTACTCTGTGTGGTTATACTAGCTTCATAATTATGTGTTCTTCAGTAGGAGACATGGTGCTCATATCAGTTGATCGCTATGTGGCTATTTGTGACCCTCTGCATTACACCAACAGAATCACTGTGAGAAGCGTTAAACTCTGTGTGTGTCTGTGTTGG
The DNA here is from genome assembly GCF_006386435.1 of Epinephelus moara. Taxonomy (NCBI): domain Eukaryota; kingdom Metazoa; phylum Chordata; class Actinopteri; order Perciformes; family Serranidae; genus Epinephelus; species Epinephelus moara. The sequence continues at coordinate 5,054,940 of NC_065512.1, read as the reverse complement.
CTCGGTGCTGCTCTCTACTGCTTTCATTTTAGAAAGGATGACCTGACTCAACCAGGCAGCTTTAATTCCTGCCACGGAGAGTGTGTAATTGTCATTAACTATCTTTCAGGAGCTATTGATCTTTTTATAAGTTTTATTGGTCCCATTACTGTTGTCATCGTTCTGTATATGAGAGTATTTGTTGTGGCTGTGTCTCAGGCTCGTGCCATGCGCTCTCACATCACAGCTGTCAGTCTCCAGCTTTCAGTGAATCAAAAATTAAAGAAATCGGAGCTGAAAGCAGCCAGGACTCTTGGTGTTCTTGTAATTGTGTTTCTAATATGTTATTGCCCATATTACTGTGTCATTCTTGCAGGTGACAACCTGGCCAACAGTTTATTTGTATCTGCTGTGGAATGTCTGTTCTATTTTAACTCATGTCTTAACCCCTTGATTCATGCCTTGTCTTATTCCTGGTTTAGAAAAGCAGTTAAACTCATTGTCAGTCTTCAGATTCTGCAGCCTGGCTCCTGTGAGACCAGCATACTGTAGAGAGGCTGTGGAGTGACTGAAATGAGGCCTGCTTTGTGGACACTTGAATGCATTTGTTCATGTTGCTCAGTGAGTGAATGATCAAATACAGACAGTGTCTTTAAGTCTAAATTGTGTCTGATCAATAGTAGAAAGGCCTGCATTGGAAGAAAGAGTCACAAGCACCATAAACTGTCCCTAGGTAATCACCCGGTTTCATGTCTCATAAAATCCTATGTGTATTACACATATGAAGAGTCTTCTTTGTTTGTGATAGGAAACATTTCAGCCCAACACAACAACTAAAGCTTTAATTTCTATCATTTATTTATGTTCAAAGCATCATCTCAGTGAATTGTGGCCATTTTGTTGCAAACAGAGATTACTGGCCTGATGAGGCTCCTGTTTCACAGAGAAAAGATGCTCCAGATTAGCCACACTTTTCCTGCCATAAGAATAACATTAAGTGTTGTGTTTCAGATAAAATTGTCAGTGGAAACAGATCATGTTCCCTTTCTGAGCAGGGACAAAGGGCATTTTATCATTTCAGCTTAATGTAATTCATCACATTTGTTTACTTCATGACAATTATTTTTCACATTATCCATGCAGTCACACTCAGAAGCATCATGGGGTATTATCCATGCAGTCACACTCAGAAGCATCATGGGGTTTTATTTTGTGGCAAGAAGTAAAACAGATTATTTGAAAACACATGATTATCTACAGGCCATCACATCTTTGTAATCAAATCTGCAGAGAAACATACAGTGTAAATCAAAGAACAGAGGTACATGAAACAAGGTACATGAAATGTGATGGGTTGCAATTTAACACCATTTTCTTTTCTTTGAATTCACACAGCATAGCAATTTGTTGTAAAGTGATATCAAATATGATAATAAACCAGGCATTTTAATAAAAATTCAGAATGACCTCATGTGTTTTATTGATGTTTCACAACAAGTAATATAGCTTGGACTGGTCAATTATTACACATTCAAAACTCTAAAATAAATAAATCACAGTAACAGTAAAGGCCTATTAATTACAGAGTGGGTGATGATCATTTGAGCGTTGAAGTATTCCTTTAAGTCATGGAGTGGAACAGCAACAGAATTGTATTTGCACATAAACTGCCTGTCGGAATGAGAAAAGCCCACAGTGTAAATCCCAGTTTGCTTCCAAAACTTATTTTATTATTATTTTTAAACACAGTGCACTCAAAACATTTAGTTCAGTACAACACAGTAACATAAAGGTTTTGAATATGCCAGACACAAAAAAAAATGGATCTGTCACATGACCCTTGTCTGACAGGAATTTTATGTCATCTTAACATAACTTTTTTTGTTGTTTGAGCATTTAATTCTATGTTGGTCACGTTTGTTAAGGATGAACCAAAATGCCGACACAAGACAGATGAGCTGATCTGATACAAGTCTTTTAATGAAAGGTGAATGATAAAAGGGGTCTTGGGGATGATGACCAGGAGTTCCAACTGAGGGAGGGTGGTGTCTTATCCTGAGGGGCAGACGAAATTGATAGTGTTTTTTCATACATGGTCCTTTTCAGCCCTCTAAACGGACTCAGAGCAGTGACTCAGCATATTTTGTTCATATATGAACACTCCAAGAGAACTCAGACCTTTCTGAAGTGAACTGTACTCATTTTCGGAGGTGGTCTCAGTTCAGTGGGTACAGTGTGTGGAGCCTGATAAATGAATGCCCCGTCACGACAACACAGCATTGACCCAGCCACACTGACCCTGATCAGCTAAAAATGAGTCGCTGCAGCCCGCCTACTTCTTTTTAACCACGGCTGCTGAATCGGAGACATAAGGGGACCTAGCCAACCCAGGTATTCTGCAACTGAACCAAATAGAGCCAGTTGAGTGAGTTGAGTGACAAGCAATAGACATCCTGAACACCACATTTCCCAGGTCATCAAGGAGCACTTGAACATGTAGGTGTGTCATGCTTAGAGGGGAATCAGGTGCAACACAACTGACACACCAAACCCTTTCCACCAGTCCTCTGTTGTCCCAGCAAGTACAGACCCAGGAAAAAAGCCCCATATGTCCAAGAGATAGAGCCATATGAAGGGCTTAGTGGAACATGACGCTGCCATACCTATGTCTTCAACACTCACCCCCTAAACAAGGCCACATAAACTGCTGCACTATCTGTGGACTTTGCGTGGACCGCAGTGGGAAGGTCACTGCCCCCTACCTGTAGGCTTGGGAGATGCACTCACAAAGCCATCCCACGTGGCATTCATGAATGGCCACAATGCTGTGATGCCACTGGCTAAGACTGCTTACACCAGCATGAGCCCCATTCGTTCGTTCATTTGTTTTAATCAAAACATTTTTTACATTAATGCAATGACGGGTCGAGAGTGAAAGAGCTATAGGCCACAGGGTTTGCAATGGGCTATGCTGAAAGGTGAACAGAGGGAGGCCCTGTAGGGAAGGAACAAGTGCTGCAGTCATGGGGAGCTGGAGGTACGATGATGGACCAAGATGGCTTTACATGTACAATTTAAGGCTCAGTGTCTCTCCACATTCTGCCCATAAGCAGTTATCTGCCTATTTAATTGAAGTCTGTTCACTCAAAACAGTCTAGCATACCTACAAAACAGCCTACATGAACTTTTGGACATTGCATCTCACAATTTTGAAAACTTGATTATCAATCTTCAGCTCACTAAAATATGGCCAAGGCTGCCAACCTGGCTCCACCAATGGATGCACCTGCAGATGGCATTAACCTACAGTTTGAACAGTTAAGTGGGTCAGAGAGACCACACTCTGTACCAGAGCACCAGTTTGAACACACAGACTGGAGTATGTTTGCCACTCAGGACATCCTGGACTCCTACACACATATTGATTTTTATGCATTCTCCATTCTGGACTACTGCAACACTAACATCAACACTGTCACCACCCTTAAATAGATCACATTCTCAAATCAGAAGCTGTGGATGTACCAAGCAGTTATAAGTGCTATATCATAGGCTCAACTGGACTTGCTTTGGTTTCTTGATGACATTTCACCTCTCATCCAGGAGGCTTCTTGTGTTCCAACTGACTGGTGTTGAGTCGCAGGCTTTAAACTCAGTGTGAGTGTGAACCCTTTCTGAGTCGTTCAGTTCACATGTGACCTCTTAGTTTTAGAGTGGTTATGGTCACATGTGAGTCATTGGTCCACCCGGCCATCTTGTGTGTCGATAGGGTTAGATGGGTCCAGATGAGAATGGGTGTTAAGTCATCTGGGAAGGGATCCCAAGACTGCATTGTAGGTGGGTGATCAGTTGTGTCGTAGGCCACCTCCACTGTTTAATGACGGTCATTCCAGTTTAACGTAGATGGCCTCTTTCACACCTCTTTCTAACCGTCTGTCTTCTCTGGCCAAGCTGGAACGTTGCTGTCCTCGAAGGAGTGTCCCTTCTCCTTTAGATGTAAATGAACAGCTGGGTCTTGACCTGACAAGCTGGCTCTCCTGTGTTGTGCCATGTGCTTGTGGAGTGGTTGTTTTGTTTCACCAATTTACAAATCTGTGCATTCCTGGCTGCACAGAACTGCATACACTGCATTACTCTGCTTTTGTCTGGGTGTTTTGTTCTTAGGATGAAAGAACTTCTGACTCAGTGTGTTACTGGGTTTGAAGTGCACAGGGATGTGGTGTTTGTTGAAGATCCTCCTGAGTTTCTCAGATACTCCTGCCACATAGGGAATGATGATGTTGTTTCGTTCTTGTGTCTCTTCCTCTCTGTCTGCTCTGTGTCTGTTAGAGGTTTAAGCAAAGGCCCAGCTGGAGTAGCCACAGGTTTGAAGTGCTTCCCTGATGTGAGTCTGTTCCTTTGCCTTCTCCCCTGTCCTCGTGGGCACATTTTCAGCCCGATGGTTCAGAGTTCTGATGACTCCCAGCTTATGCTGCAGTGGATGATGAGGCTCGAATAGCACGTATTGGTCCGTGTGTGTAGGTTTTCTGTGCACCGCGATGTTTAGGCTTCTATCATCTTCAATGCATACTGCACAGTGTAAGAAGGGTAGGCTGTCTTCCCTGACATCCTCCCATGTGAATTTGATGTTGGGGTCCATTGTATTAATATGTTCTGTGAAGGCTTCCTCTTCCTTAGTTTTGATTTTGATGCAGGTGTCATCCACATATTTGAACCAGTGGCTAGGAGCAGTTCCTTTGAAGGTGGTTAGAGCTCTTTTCTCCATGTATTCCATGCACAAATTGGCCACTATTGGGCACACTGGTGAGGCCATAGCACAGCCATGCTTTTGTTGGTAGAAACCCTTACTGTACTTGAAGTAGGTGGTGGTCAAACAGAGATCAAGTAGGTCACAAAAGTGGTCTGAGTGAAGTTGGTTCTGTTGGAAAGGGTACTGTCCTGTAGCAAACATTTCCTCACTGTCTTTACTGTGACTTTGGTGAGAATGCAACTAAAAAGTGAAGTGATGTTGTATGATACCATAGTTTCGTCAGAGTCCAGTGTTATCTCTCTAGTCTTGTTGGTAAAATCCCGAGAGTTCTTGATGTGGTGTGGAGTGTTACCAACCAGGGGAGCTAAGATAATAGCTAGTTGTTTGAAGATGTTGTATGTGACCGAGCTTATGCTGCTGCTGATGGGTCTTCGTGATGCTCCTTCCTTGTGTCTCTTATGGAGTCCATAGATGCATGGGATGGCCTCATCAGGGTACAGTCGATAATACAGTGGTCTGTAAATGACTTTGTCCTTTTCCAGTTTTTATGAAGAATCTATGACCTTCTTTTGTAGCCACTGGTAGGATCTCACCTCAGTACCTCATAGGTGGTGTTATTGCTAAACAGATCAGTGACTTTGGCATGGTTGTCTGCTTTCTTCAGCACCACTTTTGCATCACCCTTTGTCTGCCGGCAAGATGTTGATGTTCCGGTCTTTCCTCAGTGATGTCAGGGTCTTCATTTCATTGATGGTGAGGTTGGAAGGGGATGCTTTTGCACCAGCGAAGCCGCTGATACCTTCAACCTAAGTTGTTCTGCCACTGGGTCTGCCAATTTGTTGTGTGAGATAACTGACTCCATTGCTGGGATGAGATCTACAATCGGTATCTGCTCTGGTGTTACAGCAAAGATCAGTCCCTTGGCAAGGACATCCTTTTCTGGTTGGATGAGCTCTCTGTGTGATAAGGTTTTCACCCACTTCTCATGTATGTCCCGGACGTGCTGTGTTGTGGTCCTTGTATCTGCAGGTCAGTACTTCTGTTCTACTGTAGTTGTTATGACGAACAACACTAACATCAAGAGTGTCACCACCCTCAAAAAGATAACATTCTTAAATTTAGAAGCTGTGGATGTACTAGGAGGTCTGCCTGCTGCTGAAGGGATGCAACACTGCTTTCAGGGATCAGGTGATGGTCAGGCCTACGGTTCATCCACGACTAACCACATGAGGGGCATTAAGTGAGCCAAGCCCAGCCAGAAGTGAAGGATAAGACAACTCCAACCCCCAAAGCATCCAAGCCATCACGGATCAAAACGACCATCCGCACCCCACACCAGTGACACCTCCTTCCAAAACTGAACAATGCTTTGACAAGGATAACCAGGAGGCAGCCATCAAGACTGTGCTCCCTGCCAACCACCACCCCTCACCCTCTTCTCCACCAGTATGTGCACTGCACTGAGCAGGATTAATGCATGTAAAGCTGCTGGCATCCCGATATACCCCAAAAGAAGAGTCAGGCTCATCTATTTGCTGTGTCCTATTATTACATCTTGCTAACTCGGCCATTCTGGATGTCACTAACTCGGCTTCTTCTCCGGAGCCTTTGTGCTCCACTGTCTCTCAGGTTAACTCGTATTGCAGCAGTGCCTGGGTAGTGTGACGTATGTGGTTGTGCTGCTGCTGTGGTCCTGCCAGATGCCTCCTGCTGCTGCTGTTATCAATAGTCATACTTCTACTGTTATTATACACATATGATTATTATCACATATGTATACTATC
>NC_065512.1:5041965-5044127 GCF_006386435.1 Epinephelus moara | reverse complement strand
ATCATCAGCCTGATTTGAATAAATTTTCTGGAACTTTGAGGTGCGGTGGAAATGCTAACCACACAGATTACCAGGAATTCTTTTACCCAGGTATATTAAGTCCTGGAAATAAAAGTTCCTGGAAATGTTGGTGGAAAAGGGGCTATTGTCAGTTCAGTTGTCAGTGGCAGAAGAAGCTGAGTTTTCAAACTTGGTCCTCTTCAGCCCTCTAAACAGACTCAGGGCAGTGACTCAGCATTTTTTGTACATATGTGAACACTGCAAGAGGACTCAGACCCTTCTGGTAGGATCTCGCCTCAGTGCCTCATAGGTGGTTTTGTTGCTGAACAGATCCGTGACTTTTGCATGGTTGTCTGCTTTCTTCAGCACCACTGTGCATCACCCTTTGTCTGCCAGCAAGATGTTGATGCTGGTCTTTCCTCAGTGATGTCAGCGCCTTCATTTCGTTGATGGTGAGGTTGGAAGGGGAAGCTTTTGCACCAGCGAAGCGGCTGATACCTTCAACCTAAGTTGTTCTGCCACTGGGTCTGCCAATTTGTTGTGTCTGATAACTGACTCCGTTGCTGTGATGAGATCTACAATCGGTATCTGCTCTGCTGTTACAGCAAAGTTCAGTCCCTTGGCAAGGACATCCTTTTCTGGTTGGGTGAGCTCTCTGTGTGATAAGTTTTTCACCCACTTGTCACGTATGTCCCGGATGTGCTGTGTTGTGGTCCTTGTTTCTGCAGGTCAGTACTTCTGTTCTACTGTAGTTGTTATGAGGAACAACACTAACATCAAGAGTGTCACCACCCTCAAAAAGATAACATTCTTAAATTTAGAAGCTGTGAATGTACTAGGAGGTCAGCCTGCTGCTGAAGGGATGCAACACTGATTTCAGGGATCAGGTGATGGTCAGGCCTACAGTCCATCCATGACTAACGTGATGAGGGGCATGAGAGAGGCCATGCACAACCAGAAGCTAAGGACAATGCAGACCCCCAAAGCATCAAAGCATCTAAACCACCACTGATTACAACAACCACTCCAGGGTTAACCAGAAGGCAGCCATCAAGACTATGCTCCCTGCCAACCACCACCCCTCACCCTCTCCACCACCAGTATGTGCACTGCACTGAGCAGGATTAATGCACGCAAAGCTGCTGGCATCCCGATATACCCCAAAAGTAGAGTCAGGCTCATCTTTTTGCTGGAAAATGCTACAATTGTGTTCCCGCTGGATCCCTCTGCACTGGTACCCCTGCTGTGTGGAGTGGCCTCAGTAAAATGAATAAGTGGGCAGTTTTTTCTATGTCCTGTTGACTTTCTAAACACTGCTTTAATCACTTTAAAAAAAAAAAAAAAAAGGGCATAGAGGTCGGACAAAGGAAATGAAACAAGGCTAAAGAACAACAGTAAAGGATATCACAGAAAAAAAAGTGAGAGAGGAAGAGTTGCAGGGAAAGTGACAAATGATGGCGTAATGTGCAGAGTGAGGAAGGAGGGGCATCAGAGTCCAACAGAGGTTGAGAGAAAAAAGAGGGGAGGAATTATGAGAATATGAGGCAGGTAAATCAGTATATGACTCGGGTTTGTTCAGGAAGCTGGCAGAGCTGCAGCTCTCTGCAGATCTCTGAAGATGGAGGTTGAGGACGGAGCAGAGCTCTGCTTTCCACAACTCCTCAACACCTCCTGCAGGAAGCCCACCACTTCTTTGCCTGAAACAATTCTCATTACTATTGTGATGTACTTTATCTCTGTGTTTACTGCTGCTCTCAACCTGCTCGTCATCATCGCAGTCTCCCACTTCAGGCAGAGATTAACTCCTCAGCTTCTCTCTACATGCTTTGTAGCTTAAAAATGTGAACAGTTACTGTAGATTTAAATGAAATGTATTTGAGCTAGTGCTGAATAATGTTGCACCTCAGAAAGTGTCATCATATTTTAAGTCATATTTTACTACTTTTTGCACCATAAAGCTCAAATGTGTTTCATGTACCATCTCCTGCCAATATTTAACATTGCTCTCTATTCACCTTGACATCAACCAAGTTATTTCAATTGTCTACAATTAACCATATCTTAACTATAGATGTGATAGATCAGAAACGTTTTGCATGCACGTTTTAGTTGTTTTGTCATTTAGATCTGAGCCTGAACCTGTTGGGTTCATGATGTTTTTC
>NC_065512.1:4980652-5039671 GCF_006386435.1 Epinephelus moara | reverse complement strand
GTATGTCCCGGATGTGCTGTGTTGTGGTCCTTGTTTCTGCAGGTCAGTACTTCTGTTCTACTGTAGTTGTTATGACGAACAACACTAACATCAAGAGTGTCACCACTCTCAAAAAGATAACATTCTTAAATTTAGAAGCTGTGAATGTACTAGGAGGTCAGCCTGCTGCTGAAGGGATGCAACACTGATTTCAGGGATCAGGCGATGGTCAGGCCTACAGTTCATCCATGGCTAACCTCATGAGGGGCATCAGAGGGGACAAGCACAGCCAGAAGCTAAGGACAATGCAGACCCCCCCCGAAGCTATCACTGATTACAATAACCACCCCAGGGTTAACCAAAAGGCAGCCATCAAGACTGTGCTCCCTGCCAACCACCACCCCTCACCCTCTCCACCACCAGTATGTGCACTGCACTGAGCTGGATTAATGCATGTAAAGCTGCTGGCATCCCGATATACCCCAAAAGTAGAGTCAGGCTCATCTATTTGCTGGAAAATGCTACAATTGTTTTCCCACTGGATCCCTCTGCACTGGTACCCCTGCTGTGTGGAGTGGCCTCAGTAAAATTAATAAGTGGGCCGTTTTTTCTATGTCCTGTTGACTTTCTAAACACTGCTTTAATCACTTTAAAAAGGGCACAGAAGTTGGAAAAAGGAAAGGAAACAAGGGTAAAGAAAAACAGTAAAGGATATCACAGAAAAAAGTGAGAGAGGAAGAGTTGCAGGGAAAGTGATGAAGATGATGGCGTAATGTGCAGAGTGAGGAAGGAGGGGCATCCGAGTCCAACAGAGGTTGAGAGAAAAAAGAGGGGAGGAATTATGAGAATGTGAGACAGGTACATCAGTATATGACTCGGGTTTGTTCAGGAAGCTGGCAGAGCTGCAGCTCTCTGCAGATCTCTGAAGATGGAGGTTGAGGACGGAGCAGAGCTCTGCTTTCCACAACTCCTCAACACCTCCTGCAGGAAGCCCACCACTTCTTGGCCTGAAACAATGCTCACTACTATTGTGATGTACTTTATCTCTGTGTTTACTGCTGCTCTCAACCTGCTCGTCATCATCGCAGTCTCCCACTTCAGGCAGAGATTAACTCCTCAGCTTCTCTCTACATGCTTTGTAGCTTAAAAATGGGAGCAGTTACTGTAGATTTAAAAGAAATGTATTTGAGCTAGTGCTGAATAATGTTGCACCTCAGAAAGTGTCATCATATTTTAAGTCACATTTTTGCACTTTTTGCACCATAAAGCTCAAATGTGTTTCTTGTACCATCTCCTGCCAATATTTAACATTGCTCTCTATTCACCTTGACATCAACCAAGTTATTTCAATTGTCCACAATTAACCATATCTTAACTATAGATGTGATAGATCAGAAACGTTTAGCATACACGTTTTAGTTGTTTTGTCATTTAGATCTGAGCCTGAACCTTTTGGGTTCATGATGTTTTTCCTCTTTCTCTCCAGACAGCTCCACACACCCACCAACATCCTCCTCCTCTCTCTGGCTGTCTCAGACTTTCTCATGGGCCTCCTGGTGATACCAGGTGAACTTGTCCTAAAAACATCCTGCTGGCTGTTTGGTGACATTGCGTGTACTCTGTGTCGTTATACTTGCTTAATCATTATATCTTCTTCAGTAGGAGACATGGTGCTCATATCAGTTGATCGCTATGTGGCTATTTGTGACCCTCTGCATTACACCAACAGAATCACTGTGAGAAGCGTTAAACTCTGTGTGTGTCTGTGTTGGCTCGGTGCTGCTCTCTACTGCTTTCATTTTATAACAGATGACCTGACTCAACCAGGCAGGTATAATTCCTGCCACGGAGAGTGTGTAATTGTCATTAACCATTTTTCAGTAGCTATTGATCTTGTTATAAGTTTTATTGCTCCCATTACTGTTGTCATCGTTCTGTACATGAGAGTATTTGTTGTAGCTGTGTCTCAGGCTCGTGCCATGCGCTCTCACATCACAGCTGTCACTTTCCAGCTTTCAGTGAGTCAAAAAAAAAAGAAATCGGAGCTGAAAGCAGCCAGGACTCTTGGTGTTCTTGTAATTGTGTTTCTAATATGTTATTGCCCATATTACTGCGTCGCTCTTGCAGGTGACAACCTGGCCAATAGTTTATTTGTCGCTCTTGCAGGTGACAACCTGGCCAATAGTTTATTTGTATCTGCTGTGGATTGTCTGTTCTATTTTAACTCATGTCTTAACCCCTTGATCTATGCCTTGTCTTATTCCTGGTTTAGAAAAGCAGTGAAACTCATTGTCAGTCTTCAGATTCTGCAGCCTGGCTCCTGTGAGACCAACATACTGTAGAGAGGCTGTGGAGTGACTGAAATGAGGCCTGCTCTGTGGACACTTGAATGCATTTGTTCACGTTGTTCAGTGAGTGAATGATCAAATACAGAAAGTGTCTTTAAAAGGGGCAAAAAGCGAAATCGTTTCACCGCTAGGTTTGCTGTTGTGCACTGCCTGTAGACCAAAACAAAGTGTGTCATGAGCCACACCTCCCTCTGCCTCTGCTCTCCACCCCCACCCCCCACTCGGCTAGAGCCATCGCCGGATCCCAGCTAGTGCTAACATCGGGAGCTAACACTAACGCCTGACCCATTGCTGGGATCGAGCAGCTAATAACTCAAGCTCCAGACATTAACCCATGCTACGATTGTAACATTAAATTTAATTGAATCGACATAGCGACATGTGCCTAACATTACTGTGACACTAATTAAAATAGACATTTGACTTTATGTTGTTACTTAACAGTTACCTGTCCAGGAGAAGAAGAGCTAGCTCTGAGTCAAATTGTAGCCCCTTTAGCTCTCGCAGTGCTCTCCACCTTGGAAATACAAGGCCAATGTTAATCGGGGTTCTGTCCCTTTCTTTATCTGACAACTTCTTCGCCAACGACCTTTGTTTCTTTAGAGGTAATGTCGGATCCTGGACGTCTTCAGGTGAACGTTTCGTTCCGCTCTCTGCCATTTCGCTTCGAAAAAATGCGCAGCCGGACCGGCTTGTAAACAAGGGGCTAGAGATCAACACAGAGAGAGGGTGTGTGACGTCATGCTATACTCCAGATGAAATTACACCTCTAGTTCTTCACATAGCGATTTTTTAATTCCTTCAATCTAGAAATGATGAATTTCTGCTTATTGCCCCTTTAAGTCCAAACTGTGTCTGAACAATAGTAGAAAGGCCTGCATTGTAAGAAAGAGTCACAAGCACCATAAACTGTCCCTAGGTATCACCCGGTTTCATGTCTCTTAAAATCCTATGTGTATTACACATATGAAGAGTCTTCTTTGTTTGTGATAGGAAACATTTCAGCCCAACACAACAACTAAAGCTTTCATTTCTATCATTTATTTACGTTCAAAGCATCATCTCAGTGAATTGTGTACATTTTGTTGCAAACAGAGATTACTGGCTTGATAAGGCTCCTGTTTCACAGAGAAAAGATGCTCCAGATTAGCCACACTTTTCCTGCCATAAGAATAACATTAAGTGTTGTGTTTCAGATAAAATTGTCAGTGGAAACAGATCATGTTCCCTTTCAGAGCAGGGACAAAGGCCATTTTATCATTTCAGCTTAATGTAATTCATCACATTTCTTTACTTCATAACAATTATTTTTCACATTATCCATGCAGTCACACTCAGAAGCATCATGGAGTTTTATTTTGTGGCAAGAAGTAAAACAGATGACCGGGTGTCAGGTGTTTGAAGATGTTGTATGTGACTGAGCTTATGCTGCTGCTGATGGGTCTTAGTGATGCTCCTTCCTTGTGTCTCTTATGGAGTCCATAGATGCATGGGATGGCCTCATCAGGGTACAGTCGATAATACAGTGGTCTGTCAATGACTTTGTCCTTTTCGTACTCGTACTCGTACTCGTCGTCCTCCGCTTATCCGGGTCCGGGTCGCGGGGGCAGCAGCCTCAGCAAAGAAGCCCAGACAGTCCTCTCCCTAGCCACTTCCGTCAGCTCTTCCGAGGGAACCCCAAGGCGTTCCCAGGCCAGGCAGGTGATGTAATCCCTCCAGCGTGTCCTGGGGCGGCCCCGAGGTCTCCTACCAGTTGGACATGCCCGGAATACCTCCCAAGGGAGGCATCCGGAAGGCATCCTTACCAGATGCCCGAACCAGCTCAACTGGCTCCTCTCGATGTGGAGGAGCAGCAGCTCTACTCTGAGTCCCTCCCGGATGTCCAAGCTCCTCACCCTATCTCTAAGGCTGAGCCCAGCCACCCTACGGAGGAAACTCATTTCGACTGCTGGTACTCGCGATCTCGTTTTTTCAGTCACTACCCAGAGCTCATGACCATAGGTGAGGGTTGGAACGTAGATTGACCGGTAAATCGAGAGCCTAGCTTTCTGGCTAAGCTCCCTTTTCACCACACCCATCCGCCTGTCAATCTCCCGCTCCATCCTACCCTCACTCGTGAACAAGATCCCGAGATACTTAAACTCCTCCACCTGAGGCAGAACTTCCCCCCCGACCTGGCTTGGGCAATCCACCCTTTTCTGGCTGAGGACCATGCCCTCAGACTTGGTGGTGCTGATTCTCATCCCAGCCGCTTCACACTCGGCTGCGAACCGTCCCAGCAAGAGCTGGAGGTCACTGTTCGATGGAGCTAGGAGGACCACGTCATCCGCAAAAAGCAGGGACAAGATCCTCCTGTCACCGAACCTGACACCCTCCACCACTCGGCTGCACCTAGAAATTCTGTCCATGAAAGTTATGAACAGAACCAGTGACAAAGGGCAGCCCTGGCGGAGTCCAACTCTCATCGGGAACAGGTCCGACTTACTGCCGGCCACGCGAACCAGACTCATGCTCCTTCGGTACAGGGACTGGATGGCTCCTAGCAAGGGGCCACCAACCCCATACTCCCAGAGCACCCCCCACAGGATGCCCCTGGGGACACGGTCGTAAGCCTTCTCCAAATCCACAAAACATATGTGGACTGGTTGGGCAAACTCCCATGCCCCCTCCAGCACCCTGGCGAGGGTAAAACATATGTGGACTGGTTGGGCAAACTCCCATGCCCCCTCCAGCACCCTGGCGAGGGTAAAGAGCTGCTCCACGGTTCCGCGTCCAGGATGAAAACCACATTGCTCCTACTCAATCTGAGGTTCAACTATCGACCGGACCCTCTTTTCCAGCACCCTGGAGTAGACCTTACCAGGTAGGCTGAGGAGTGTGATCCCCCTGTAGTTGGAACACACCCTCTGGTCCCCTTTCTTGAAGATGGGGACCACCACCCCGGTCTGCCACTCCAGAGGCACTGCCCCCGTTGTCCACGCAATGTTGCACAGGCGTGACAGCCAAGACAGCCCTACAACATCCAGAGCCTTGAGATAACCTGGGCGAATCTCATCCACCCTGGGTCTCCGCCGTCGCGGAGTTGCTTCACTACCTCGGTGACTTCTGCCCCAGAAATTGGACGACCCACCCCCAATACCCCTGGCTCTGTTTCCTCACTGGAATACATGTTGGTGGGATTGAGGAGCTCCTCAAAGTATTCCTTCCACCGCCCGACAATGTCCCCAGTTGACGTCAGCAGCTCCCTGCCCCCACTGTAAACAATGTGAGCAAGTTGCCGCCTTCCCCCCTTGAGGCGCCGGATGGTTTGCCAGAACCTCTTTGGAGCCGATCGATAGTCTTTCTCCATGGCCTCACTGAACTCCTCCCACGCCCAAGTTTTTGCCTCTGCGACTGCCGCTGCTGCGCTCCGCTTGGCCCGCCGGTACCCGTCAGCTGCCTCCGGAGACCCACAAACCAACCATGCCCTGTAGGCCTCCTTCTTCAGCCCGACGGCTCCCCTCACCTCTGGTGTCCACCAGCGGATTCAGGGATTACCGCCACAACTGGCCCCCACGGCCTTGCGACCACAGCTCACAACAGCCACCTCGACAATGGCAGAGCGGAACAAGGCCCATTCGGACTCAATGTCCCCCTCCGCCCTCCGGGACGTGGTCGAAGCTCTCCCAGAGGTGGGAGTTGAAGATCATCTTGACCGGTTCTTCCGCCAGGCGTTCCCAGCAGACCCTCACTGCTCGTTTAGGCCTGCCAGGTCTGCGCGGCGTCCTCCCCTGCCATCTGATCCAACTCACCACCAGGTGGTGATCAATTGACAGCTCTGCTCCTCTCTTCACCCAAGTGTCCAGAACATACGGCCGCAGGTCAAATGATACGACTACAAAGTCAATCACTGACCTGTGCACTAGGCTGTCCTGGTGCCACGTGCACCCATGGACATCCTTATGTTCGAACATGGTGTTCGTTATGGCCAAACTGCGACCCGCACAGACGTCCAATAACTGAACACTGCTCGGGTTCAGATCGGGCAGGCCATTCCTCCCAGTCACGCCCCTGCAGGTCCTGCTGTCATTGCCCACATGAGCGTTGAAGTCCCCCAGCAGAACAATGGAGTCCCCGGTCAGGGCACTATCCAGCACCCGTCCCAGGGTCTCCAAAAAGGGCGGGTACTCTGAACTGCTGTTCGGCGCATAAGCACAGACAACAGTCAGGACCCGTTCCCCAACCCGAAGGCGCAGGGAAGCAACCCTTTCATCTACTGGGCTGAACCCCAATGCACAGGCAGAGAGTCTGGGGGCTATCAGAAAGCCCACCCTGGCCCTCTGCCTCTCACCCGGAGCAACTCCAGCAAAGGAGAGAGTCCAACCCCTCTCAAGGACTTGGGTTCCAGAGCTGGAACTATGTGTCGAGGTGAAGCCGACTATATCTAGCCGGTAACGCTCAACCTCTTCCACAAGCTCCGGCTCCTTCCCCGCCAGAGAGGTGACATTCCATGTCCCAAGAGCCAACTTCCGTAGCCGAGGATCGGACCGCCAAGGCCCCCGCCTTGGTCTGCTGCACGATCCACACTGCACCGAACCCTTCCGGATCCCTCTGCGGGTGGTGGGCTTGCAGGGGGACGAGCCCATGTAGCTGGTTCGGGCTGGGCCTGGCCGGGCCCCATGGGCGAAGGCCCGGCCACCAGGCGCTCGCCCACGGGCTCCAACCCCAGGCCTGGCTCCAGGGCGGGGCCCCGGTAACCCTCCTGGCCGGGTACACAAGTCCTTGTTCATATCCATCATGAAGGGTCCTTTGAACTGTTCTTCGTCTGACCCTTCGCCCAGAACATCTGCCATGGGAAACCCTACCAGGGGCAAAATGCCCCCAACAGCATAGCTCCTAGGGTCATTAGGGCACTCAAACTCCTCCACCACGATAAGGTGACAGTTCTCGGAGGAGTTCCTTTCCAGTTTTTGTAAAGAATCTATGACCTTTTTTAGCCACTGAAGCGGCTGATACATTAAACCTAAGTTGTTCTGCCACGGGGTCTGCCAACTTGTTGTGTCTGATAACTGACTCCGTTGCTGTGATGAGATCCACAATCTGTATCTCCTCTAGTTTTACAGCAAAGTTCAGTCCCTTGGCAAGGACATCCTTTTCTGGTTGGGTGAGCTCTCTGTGTGATAAGTTTTTCACCCACTTGTGATGTATGTCCCGGATGTGCTGTGTTGTTGTCCTTGTTTCTGCAGGTCAGTACTTCTGTTCTACTGTAGTTGTTATGAGGAACAACACTAACATCAAGAGTGTCACCACTCTCAAAAAGATAACATTCTTAAATTTAGAAGCTGTGGATGTACTAGGAGGTCAGCCTGCTGCTGAAGGGATGCAACACTGATTTCAGGGATCAGGTGAGGGTCAGGCCTACAGTTCATCCATGACTAACGTGATGAGGGGCATCAGAAGGGCCAAGCACAACCAGAAGCTAAGGACAATGCAGACCCCCAAAGCATCAAAGCATCCAAGCCATCACTGATTACAACAACCACCCCAGGGTTACCAGGAGGCAGCCATCAAGACTGTGCTCCCTGCCAACCACCACCCCTCACCCTCTCCACCACCAGTATGTGCACTGCACTGAGCTGGATTAATGCATGTAAAGCTGCTGGCATCCCGATATACCCCAAAAGTAGAGTCAGGCTCATCTTTTTGCTGGAAAATGCTACAATTGTTTTCCAACTGGATCCCTCTGCACTGGTACCCCTGCTGTGTGGAGTGGCCTCAGTAAAATGAATAAGTGGGACGTTTTTCTATGTCTTGTTGACTTTCTAAACACTGCTTTAATCACTTTAAAAAGGGCATAGAGGTAGGACAAGGAAAGGAAACAAGGGTAAAGAAAAACAGTAAAGGATATCACAGAAAAAAAGTGAGAGAGGAAGAGTTGCAGGGAAAGTGATGAAGATGACGGCGTAATGTGCAGAGTGAGGAAGGAGGGGCATCAGAGTCCAACAGAGGTTGAGAGAAAAAAGAGGGGAGGAATTATGAGAATGTGAGACAGGTAAATCAGTATATGACTCGGGTTTGTTCAGGAAGCTGGCAGAGCTGCAGCTCTCTGCAGATCTCTGAAGATGGAGGTTGAGGACGGAGCAGAGCTCTGCTTTCCACAACTCCTCAACACCTCCTGCAGGAAGCCCACCACTTCTTGGCCCGAAACAATGCTCATTACTATTGTGCTGTACTTTATCTCTGTGTTTACTGCTGCTCTCAACCTGCTCGTCATCATCGCAGTCTCCCACTTCAGGCAGAGATTAACTCCTCAGCTTCTCTCTACATGCTTTGTAGTTTAAAAATGTGAACAGTTACTGTAGATTTAAAAGAAATGTATTTGAGCTAGTGCTGAATAATGTTGCACCTCAGAAAGTGTCATCATATTTTAAGTCATATTTTACCACTTTTTGCACCATAAAGCTCAAATGTGTTTCATGTACCATCTCCTGCCAATATTTAACATTGCTCTCTATTCACATTGACATCAACCAAGTTATTTCAATTGTCTACAATTAACCATATCTTAACTATAGATGTGATAGATCAGAAACGTTTTGCATACACTTTTTAGTTGTTTTGTCATTTAGATCTGAGCCTGAACCTGTTGGGTTCATGATGTTTTTCTCTTTCCTTCCAGGCAGCTCCACACACCCACCAATATCCTCCTCCTCTCTCTGGCTGTCTCAGACTTTCTCGTGGGCCTCCTGGTGATACCAGGTGAACTTGTCCTAAGAACATCCTGCTGGCTGTTTGGTGACATTGCGTGTACTCTGTGTGGTTATACTTGCTTCATCATTGTGTCTTCTTCAGTAGGAGACATGGTGCTCATATCAGTTGATCGCTATGTGGCTATTTGTGACCCTCTGCATTACACCAACAGAATCACTGTGAGAAGAGTTAGACTCTGTGTGTGTCTGTGTTGGCTCGGTGCTGCTCTATACTGGTTTCATTTTATAACGGATGACCTGATTCAACCAGGCAGGTATAACTCCTGCCACGGAGAGTGTGTAACTGTAATTGTCGTTAAGCATTTTTCAGCAGCTATTGATCTTATTATAAGTTTTATTGCTCCCATTACTGTTATCATCATTCTGTACATGAGAGTATTTGTTGTGGCTGTGTCTCAGGCTCGTGCCATGCACTCTCACATCACAGCTGTCACTTTCCAGCTTTCAGTGAGTCAAAAAAAAAAGAAATCGGAGCTGAAAGCAGCCAGGACTCTTGGTGTTCTTGTAATTGTGTTTCTAATATGTTTCTGCCCATATTTCTGTGTCGCTCTTGCAGGTGACAGCCTGGCCAACAGTATATTTGTATCTGCTGTGGAATGTCTGTTCTATTGTAACTCATGTCTTAACCCCTTGATCTATGCTTTGTCTTATTCCTGGTTTAGAAAAGCAGTTAAACTCATTGTCAGTCTTCAGATTCTGCAGCCTGGCTCCTGTGAGACCAACATACTGTAGAGAGGCTGTGGAGTGACTGAAATGAGGCCTGCTCTGTGGACACTTGAATGCATTTGTTCACGTTGTTCAGTGAGTGAATGATCAAATACAGAAAGTGTCTTTAAAGGGGCAAAAAGCAAAATTGTTTCACCGCTAGGTTTGCTGTTGTGCACTGCCTGTAGACCAAAACAAAGTGTGCATGAGCCACACCTCACTCTGCCTCTGCTCTCCACCCCCACCCCCCCACCCCCCACTCGGCTAGAGCCATCGCCTGATCCTGGCTAGTGCTAACATCGGGAGCTAATGCTAACGTCCCTACTCTTCTCCGTGAGTGAGAGCAATGTTTTAGCCTGGCTACATTTTACAATGCCAATTGCAAATGATAGCTGGGCTGCCGGGCTACTCACCTAACACAACCGTAACGCCTGACACATTGCTGGGATCGAGCAGCTAATAACTCAAGCTCCAGACATTAACCCATGCTACGATTGTAACATTAAATTTAATTGAATCGACATAGTGACATGTGCCTAACGTTACTGTAACACTAATTAAAACAGACATTTGACTTTATGTTGTTACTTAACAGTTACCTGTCCAGGAGAAGAAGAGCTAGCTCTGAGTCAAATTGTAGCCCCTTTAGCTTTCGCAGTGCTCTCCACCTTCGAAATGCAAGGCCAGTGTTAATCGGGGTTCTGTCCCTTTCTTTATCCGACAACTTCTTTGCCAATGACCTTTGTTTCTTTAGAGGTAATGTCGGATCCTGGTCGTCTTCAGGTTTCGTTCCACTCTCTGCCATTTCGCTTCGAAAATACGTGCTGCCATTGCTCACTGGCTGTAGCCTTTTATAGGGAGGGAGGGCCAAGGGCTCCGAGAGGAGGGAGGAGGCAGCGATTCACTAGAACGTACATGAACAACACAGAGAGAGGGTGTGTGACGTCATGCTATACTCCAGATGAAATTACACCTCTAGTTCTTCACATAGCGATTTTTTAATTCCTTCAATCTAGAAATGATGAATTTCCGCTTATTGCCCCTTTAAGTCCAAACTGTGTCTGAACAATAGCAGAAAGGCCTGCATTGTAAGAAAGAGTCACAAGCACCATAAACTGTCCCTAGGTAATCACCCGGTTTCATGTCTCTTAAAATCCTATGTGTATTACACATATGAAGAGTCTTTTTTGTTTGTGATAGGAAATATTTCAGCCCAACACAACAACTAAAGCTTTCATTTCTATCATTTATTTATGTTCCAAGCATCATCTCAGTGAACTGTGGCCATTTTGTTGCAAACAGAGATTACTGGCCTGATGAGGCTCCTTTTTCACAGAGAAAAGATGCTCCAGATTAGCCACACTTTTCCTGCCATAAGAATAATATTAAGGGCTCTAGTTTCCCGGCGCGGCGCAGGGTGGCGCAGAGTGGCGAACCCCGCGCAGAGATAGTTTCGAGCAGCGCAACCCGAGGCACGCTCAGTTTGGTAGTTTGGCAGACCGAGGTGCGCTGAGATGGGTGTGGCGGCGCAGCAGGGGGAGGTGTCGACAAATCCAGCTTGGCGCAGTGACAGTTTCGTGCCAAAAGGCTTCGCCGAAGATGCGGTAAAAGTTTGCCAGCTGAAACCACGTCTACTGTCACCGCAGGGGGAGCGCAGCCAGTGTAAGCCGAAGTTTGGCTGACCAGCGGACAGTGCGCACACGTCACCAAAACCTCACAGGCAGGTTTCCAGAATATCAGGCACATTAATAATGCAATAAATAGACACAAAAACACTATTCAATGCAACTATCTGCAATCAGCACATAAATGTATCTCTATATCAATATCTCTAAATCTAATCCAAATCTAAATCTAAATATTAAATCTACAATTAGATTTAGATTTAGAATTAATATTTATATTTATATTTAGCATTTAGATTTAACATTTAGATTTAATATTTAGATTTAACATTTAACATTTAGGTGCCACATTTAATATTTAGATTTAACTATTTAATATATTTTTAAGTTAACAAATATTGCTGTAAATGTGGTAAAAGATGACATTAAAAAATTCACAGCACTTTTTTAAACATTGTTTCAAGCTAAATGTGGCAAAATGTTGATGTTATTTTCAGCGTGAGCCACTTTACAAACGACACCCGATAAGGGGATTGGCACAGTTTGGCACGCGTAATGGAAACCCAGCGTGATTTGATTAACAAAACTATTGAGTTCACATCCCTCTCAGCCAACCACAAACAGCCACAGCATCAGATAGGGAGTATATATTCAGCATCTGTCATCTTAGAAAAGTCAAAAGAAAAGAAACAGAGTGAGACTGCGAGAGAGAAAGAGAGAGCGCGCGCGCACGAGAGAAACGCAACATTGATTTACAATTGTGGTGACCTCCTCCCAGGCTACCTTTGCATCATCAGCCCGTGGAGGTCTGCTCGCAGTTCCGTATATTCGGACACTGCGAGCTTGGACCTCCCGGACCAAAACATCAGTTTCCTCCTGGGAGAAGTTTGGCCGTCTGACGCTGCTGCTCTCTTCTGCCATGGCGAATTGAGTAAACTCTCATTACGCCTTCGCGCGGCGCATTTAAGGGCGAGGAGAGGGGCTCATTTGATTGGTGTGATGTGTGTAAAACCCACTCCACGCCTTCTCTCCTCCCTCTTTCCGACTTGCGCAGGTAGGAGGGACGGAGGTGGGACAGACGAGTAGCTGCGCCAGCGCGCACGGTGTGCCAAACTTGCAAAATCCGCCTGGCCACACCCAGTTGGCGAAGCGCAGGTGCGCTGCGCCTCTGCCGCGCCCGGTCTGCGAAACTAGAGCCCTAAGTGTTGTGTTTCAGATAAAACTGTCAGTGGAAACAGATCATGTTCCCTTTCAGAGCAGGGACAAAGGGCATTTTATCATTTCAGCTTAATGTAATTCATCACATTTCTTTACTTCATGACAATTATTTTTCACATTATCCATGCAGTCACACTCAGAAGCATCATGGGGTTTTATTTTGTGGCAAGAAGTAAAACAGATGACCGGGTGCCAGGTGTTTGTAGTTGTTGTATGTGACTGAGCTTATGCCGCTGCTGATGGGTCTTAGTGATGCTCCTTCCTTGTGTCTCTTATGGAGTCCATAGATGCATGGGATGGCCTCATCAGGGTACAGTCGATAATACAGTGGTCTGTCAACGACTTTGTCCTTTTCCAGTTTTTGTAAAGAATCTATGACCTTCTTTTGCAGCATCTGAAGCGGCTGATACCTTCAACCTAAGTTGTTCTGCCACTGGGTCTGCCAACTCGTTGTGTCTGATAACTGACTCCGTTGCTGTGATGAGATCCACAGTCGGTATCTGCTCTGGTGTTACAGCAAAGTTCAGTTCCTTGGCAAGAACTTCCTTTTCTGGTTGGATGACCTCTCTGTGTGATAAGTTTTTCACCCACTTGTCATGTATGTCCCGGATGTGCTGTGTTGTGGTCCTTGTTTCTGCAGGTCAGTACTTCTGTTCTACTGTAGTTGTTATGAGGAACAACACTAACATCAAGAGTGTCACCACCCTCAAAAGGATAACATTATTAAATTTAGAAGTTGTGGATGTACTAGGAGGTCAGCCTGCTGCTGAAGGGATGCAACACTGATTTCAGGGATCAGGTGACGGTCAGGCCTACAGTTCGTCCATGGCTAACCTCATGAGGGACATTAAGTGGGCCAAGCCCACGAGACAACTCCAACCTCCAAAGCATCCAAGCCATCACGGATCAAAACGACCATTCGCACCACACACCAGTGACACCTCCTTCCAAAACTGAACAATGCTTTGACAGGGTTAACCAGGAGGCAGCCATCAAGACTGTGCTCCCTGCCAACCACCACCCCTCAGCCTCTCCACCACCAGTATGTGCACTGCACTGAGCAGGATTAATGCATGCAAAGCTGCTGGCATCCCGATATACCCCAAAAGTAGAGTCAGGCTCATCTATTTGCTGGAAAATACTAAAATTGTTTTCCCACTGGATCCCTCTGCACTGGTACCCCTGCTGTGTGGAGTGGCCTCAGTAAAATNTCAAGACTGTGCTCCCTGCCAACCACCACCCCTCAGCCTCTCCACCACCAGTATGTGCACTGCACTGAGCAGGATTAATGCATGCAAAGCTGCTGGCATCCCGATATACCCCAAAAGTAGAGTCAGGCTCATCTATTTGCTGGAAAATACTAAAATTGTTTTCCCACTGGATCCCTCTGCACTGGTACCCCTGCTGTGTGGAGTGGCCTCAGTAAAATTAATAAGTGGGCCGTTTTTTCTATGTCCTGTTGACTTTCTAAACACTGCTTTAATCACTTTAAAAAGGGCACAGAAGTTGGAAAAAGGAAAGGAAACAAGGATAAAGAAAAACAGTAAAGGATATCACAGAAAAAAAGTGAGAGAGGAAGAGTTGCAGGGAAAGTGATGAAGATGATGGCGTAATGTGCAGAGTGAGGAAGGAGGGGCATCAGAGTCCAACAGAGGTTGAGAGAAAAAAGAGGGGAGGAATTATGAGAATGTGAGACAGGTACATCAGTATATGACTCGGGTTTGTTCAGGAAGCTGGCAGAGCTGCAGCTCTCTGCAGATCTCTGAAGATGGAGGTTGAGGACGGAGCAGAGCTCTGCTTTCCACAACTCCTCAACACCTCCTGCAGGAAGCCCACCATTTCTTGGCCCGAAACAATGCTCATTACTATTGTGATGTACTTTATCTCTGTGTTTACTGCTGCTCTCAACCTGCTCGTCATCATCGCAGTCTCCCACTTCAGGCAGAGATTAACTCCTCAGCTTCTCTCTACATGCTTTGTAGCTTAAAAATGAGAACAGTTACTGTAGATTTAAAAGAAATGTATTTGAGCTAGTGCTGAATAATGTTGCACCTCAGAAAGTGTCATCATATTTTAAGTCAAATTTTACCACTTTTTGCACCATAAAGCTCAAATGTGTTTCATGTACCATCTCCTGCCAATATTTAACATTGCTCTCTATTCACTTTGACATCAACCAAGTTATTTCAATTGTCTACAATTAACCATATCTTAACTATAGATGTGATAGATCAGAAACATTTTGCATGCACGTTTTAATTGTTTTGTCATTTAGATCTGAGCCTGAACCTGTTGGGTTCATGATGTTTTTCTCTTTCCTTCCAGGCAGCTCCACACACCCACCAACATCCTCCTCCTCTCTCTGGCTGTCTCAGACTTTCTTGTGGGCCTTGTGGTGATACCAGGTGAACTTGGCCTAAAAACATCCTGCTGGCTGTTTGGTGACATTGTGTGTACTCTGTGTGGTTATACTAGCTTCATCATTGTGTCTTCTTCAATCGGAGACATGGTGCTCATATCAGTTGATCGCTATGTGGCTATTTGTGACCCTCTGCATTACACCAACAGAATCACTGTGAGAAGCGTTAAACTCTGTGTGTGTCTGTGTTGGCTCGGTGCTGCTCTCTTCAACTGTCCATTTTTAAAGGATAACCTGATTAAACCAGGCAGCTTTAATTCCTGCCATGGAGAGTGTGTGACTGTCATTAACCACTTTGCAGGAGCTATTGACCTTGTTGTAACCTTTATTGTTCCCATTTCTGTCATTGTCGTTCTGTACATGAGAGTATTTGTAGTGGCTGTGTCTCAGGCTCGTGCCATGCGCTCTCACATTACAGCCGTCACTCTCCAGCTTTCAGTGAGTCAAAAAAAAAAGAAATCGGAGCTGAAAGCAGCCAGGACTCTTGGTGTTCTTGTAATTGTGTTTCTAATATGTTTCTGCCCATATTACTGTGTCGCTCTTGCAGGTGACAACCTGGCCAACAGTTTATTTGTATCTGCTATGCATTGTCTGTTCTTTTTAAACTCTTGTTTAAATCCCTTGATCTATGCCTTGTTTTATTCCTGGTTTAGAAAAGCAGTGAAACTCATTGTCAGTCTTCAGATTCTGCAGCCTGGCTCCTGTGAGACCAACATACTGTAGAGAGGCTGTGGAGTGACTGAAATGAGGCCTGCTCTGTGGACAATTGAACGCATTTGTTCATGTTGCTCAGTGAGTGAATGATCAAATACAGACAGTGTCTTTCAGTCTAAATTGTGTCTGATCAATAGTAGAAAGGCCTGCATTGTAAGAAAGAGTCACAAGCACCATAAACTGTCCCTAGGTAATCACCCGGTTTCATGTCTCATAAAATCCTATGTGTATTACACATATGAAGAGTCTTTTTTTTGGTGATAGGAAACATTTCAGCCCAACACAACAACTAAAGCTTTCATTTCTATCATTTATTTATGTTCAAAGCATCATCTCAGTGAATTGTGTCCATTTTGTTGCAAACAGAGATTACTGGCCTGATGAGGCTCCTGTTTCACACAGAAAAGATGCTCCAGATTAGCCACACTTTTCCTGCCATAAGAATAACAGTTTAAGATAAAATTGTCAGTGGAAACAGATCATGTTCCCTTTCAGAGCAGGGACAAAGGGCATTTTATCATTTCAGCTTAATGTAATTCATCACATTTGTTTACTTTGTGACAATTATTTTTCACATTATCCATGCAGTCACACTCAGAAGCATCATGGAGTTTTATTATGTGGCAAGAGGTAAAACACATGATTATCTACAGGTCATCACATCTTTGCAATTAAATCTGCAGAGAAACATACAGTTTAGATCAAAGAACAGAGAAAGTTAAAGTTTCACAAGGTATATGAAATGTGATGGGTTGCAATTTAACACCATTTTCTTTTCTTTGAATTCACACAGCATAGCAATTTGTTGTAAAGTGATATCAAATATGATAATAATAAACGAGGCATGTTAATAAAAATTCAGAATGACCTCGTGTTTTATTGATGTTTCACAACAAGTAATATAGTTTGGACTGGTCAATTATTACACATTCAAAACTCCAAAATAAAAAAATCACAGTAACAGTAAAGGCTTATTAATTACAGAGTGGGTGATGATCATTTGAGGGTTGAAGTATTCCTTTAAGTCATGGAGTGGAACAGCAACAGAATTGTATTTGCACATTAACTGCCTGTAGGAATGAGAAAAGCCCACAGTGTAAATCCCAATTCGCTTACTAAACTTTTTTTTTTTTTTTTTTAAACACAGTGCATTCAAACATTTTAGTTTAATACAACACAGTAACATGAAAGTTTTAAATACACCAGACACAAAATAAATCTGTCACATGACCCTTGTCTGACAGGAATTTTATGTCAGTTTAACATTTTTGTTGTTGTTTGAGCATTCAGTTCTATCTAATTCTATCCAGTGAAATATTTCATAATTATTACATCCATAGATATCCACAAACTGGCATTGCATCATTTCAAATATTCATATTTCTTGAAATATTATCCATAATTTCTCACATTGTGCATTTAAACAAACTGGACTGGTGATCTCAAATGGAGGCGACCTCCTGGCCTTTTGATTGACACCTACCTTGAGTCAATAGGAACCTTCCAATGCTGTTATTATGGCCTCCATAGCCAACAAGGGCCTGAGTCGAAGTATTGTGCAGACTTCGGCAGACTTCACCGATTTAATAACCTACAATCCATTGCCATACGGACGTGACATTGAGGGTTTTAAAACTACAGGAAAATAAAAAATTAATGAATGTGTAAAATAGTTATTGATAGTTAGGCCTAAAATACCTGAATTATGTAGGCCAGAAATAATATTCAACCACATCATGATACAGTGATATTTTTAAGTCAAGACTGTGGAGGGACTGAAACTAAGTAACTAATGTAAGGAAATTTGTTTTTGGTAGATTATTACTTTGTTGTGACAATGCTTCTTGGCAACAAATCTTATACCATTGGAAAGCCTGTTTATTTCCCTTTTAAATGGTGCCACATTTATAAAGAAAATGCATTTGTGGGATGAGCAGCAGAGCTGAGTATGTGGATTGTGCCCATGAAAAATTTGCCAAATCTTCTCTGCCAATGCCAAACAGCTTCCAGAGCTGAACAGGAGTTTTAACACACATTGAAAAGGTTTCTTAGCGGATAGCCCCTTGAGATGAATCATCTTGTTTTCAAGGGGGCCCAACACAAAACATACAAGACACTTCATTACAATAGACACAATCACATCATAAAAACATACATACATTGCTACCGACCCACCCCCACATCATTCCCATAAGCCTGCAATACCTGCACATAATAAAAGGGATGTATATGTCACAAGACACCCAGAGCATCAATAAAATAGTTTTCCAGTAGGCTAACAGTATGCTTATCCTGTTTAGCCTAGACTGGTAATTAGTGGGGGCAGCAGCAAAAGGATTCCTGGTTCAAACCTTGGGGTGGGGGAGCACCCCTGTGTGGAGCCAGCATGTTCTCTACGTGTCAGCGTGGGTCTTCTCCAGGTACACTGGCTTCCTCCCACAGTCCAAAGACATGCAGGTTAATTGGTGACCCTAAATTGCTTGTAGGTGTGAATGTGAGTGTGAACGGTTGTCTGTCTCTATCTGTTAGTCCTGCAGTAGTCTGGTGACCTGTCCAGGGTGTACCCTGCTTCTCGGCAAGTGTTAGCTGGGATAGGCTCCAGCCCCCCCACAACCCCCAACAGGATAGGATGAAGGCTATGGAAAATGAATGAATGAATGGTTGTTAGTGGTGTTAGTTGACAGCGCAACAGGAACCAGGGCTCTGCAAGAACATGCTAATTTCACGTTACCGTCTATTAAAAAACAAAGCAGTATTTGCTAAAATAAAAGGTGAATTTCTTTTGAAAAGAACCATTGCTGGCGTTAGCCACCAAGATTAGCCACTGGGACTAACTATAGACAGTCATTGCAACTAACAAGCTTACTGCTGCTCTCACCTGAAGTTGCACCCATAATCATTTCTACTGTAGTGTCCTCTGGAATAACCTCCTAAGACCTGGCAATTCACATTTGTCTGTGGGGGACATGACACTGAGGCCTTAACCTAAACACCTGATAAACTGCCTCAATGAATTCTTTTGCCGCTTTGAAACACAGAACACCGGCACAGAAAACAAACCCTCCCCCGGGCGAGCAGGCTGTGTGTCTGCCCACAGCCAGCGTGAGGAGGACCCTCTCCAGGATCAACGGGCAGCTGGACCAGATAACATACCTGGTTGTGCCCTAAAGGACTGCGCCAAGGAGCTCAAGGACGTCCTCACGGACATCTTCAACATCTCCCTGAGCCAAGCGATTGTCCCCACGTGTTTCAAAGCCACCACAACAAATACCAGTTCAAAAGAAGCCCCACTCAGCTACAATGACTATTGGCCCGTAGCACTCCATCCTTCCGCCCTCCCATGACCCGTTTCAGTTTGCATACAGGTCAAACAGGTCCACAGAGGACGCCATTTCCGTTACTCTCCATCCAGCCCTCACCCACCTGGACTCAAAGAACTCATATGTGTGGATGCTGTTCCTGGACTTCAGTTCAGCATTCAACACAATCATTCCCCAGCAGCTCATACAAAAACTCGGACACTTGGGACTCAAAACCTCTCTCTGTAACTGGGTGCTGGACTTTCTAACAGGGAGGACACAAAATTTGCGGGTCGGCAGCAACATCTCCAAGACCATCACGCTGAGCACAGGGGCTCCGCAGGGGTGTGTGCTCATCCCACTGCTCTTCACACTACTGACCCACGACTGTGCCAACCCACAGCATCAACCACATCGTCAAGTTTGCGGATGACACGACTGTGGTGGGCCTCATTTCCATGAAGCCAACTATAGGAGTGAGGTGAGCCGACTGGTCCAGTGGTGTATGGACAACAATCTCTTCCTCAATGTGGGCAAGACCAGAGAGATTGTTGTGGACTTCAGGAGAAGACCTCCACAGCATCCCCCACTGACCATCGACGGTGCTGCTGTGGAAAGAGTGAGCAGCACCAAGTTCCTGGGGGTGCACATCTCTGAGGACCTCTCCTGGACCAACAACACCACATCGCTGGCCAAGAAGGCTCAAACACGCCTCTACTTCCTCCGCAAACTGAGGAGAGCAAGAGTCTCACCCCCCATCATGTGCTCCTTCTACAGAGGAACCACTGAGAGTGTCATCACTGGCTCCATCACTGTGTGGCACGGAGGCTGCACTGCCTCCTGCTGGAAGACTCTGCAACGCATAGTGAATACAGCCAGCAAGATCATTGGTACCCCTCTCCCCTCCCTCACAGACATCTTCAACACCCGTCTCACCCGCAGAGCTCCCACCTCACACTCCCACTTCAGCCTCCTGACTTCGTGGATAAGATACCAGAGTCTCCAGGCCCACTTCACAAACAGCTTTATCCACCAGGCCTTCAGGACGTTGAACTCTGTCCACTACCTGATTTGTAGATATATTTTTTCATGAGTCTTAGCCATAAAGTCTATGTTCATTTTCAGCCTTTCAAAATAAACAATTTGGCATGTCCTTTGTGGGATACAGTGGGACTTTCTTCTTTTAATTTTCATCTATTTCCCGTACTTCAGAAAGCCTGAGCAGGACACTGACATCCAGCACCAATTCTGAGCTAGAAGTGACACTTAAACAAAAGGTTCTGACATTTTAATTATTTTACACAGATTCAAGGGAGGGTAAACAGAAATTATTTTTCTTCTACACTCATGCATAAGCACACACACACACAAGCATGCACAATACTTTAATATTACATAACTTAAAAGTGAATTAAAGTATTTAATTGAAAAGTCATGAACTGGAATGTATGTTTTGTGGAAAAGATTAACACCCATGTCCAAGACAAGGGACTTGTTATGAAACATTAATCAATAAACATTTCTGTGAAACAAAAAATCTTGGTGATATGGTTCTTACACACCAATTACTATTATGTAAGAATAGAAGAAAAGAAAAGAAAGGAAAATGAAAGAAAAAAGAAGAAATGAAATCAAATAAAAATCAATTAAATTAAATTAAAATGTAAATATCCAAACTGTTTTCTTCTGGTTCTCACGAGGATAAGGCAGATTAATTGTTACTTTTCAATGGCTGGTTCTGTGAGACTCATCTCGGGTAAGGATGAGACCCTCTGCTGGATTTGCCTATAGGGCCTCCATATCACTAAATCGGCCTTTGTTGCTGGTCACAGAGTGGTGCTGCATGGGAGGAATCATAATATAGTGCCATGTACCATCCAGTGTACTGTACATCTGCAGCGTCTGCATGTATTAACTGTCACAGGTATTCATGCTTCTGCTGCTATGCCACAAGATGGAGCCATTGACTTATTTTTTTCCATGATAGAAATGAAGTAAAGCATTTAGGATAACAAGCTGTGGGATGGGTGAGTTTGTGGGAATTTCAAGCCACATACAAACACTTACTAGTTACATTTCCCCCCTTCACATTTCATTTGGATAGATTTCAGATAATGTTGCATTAAAGTAGGGATAAATCCGTTTTAGCTGCTGAGGACTGACATATTTTGAAACATCTCCTTCTCCCACTAGAGGTCTCTGTTTCCCCTCACAGCACAAAACACATACATACCACACACTTTCCCTTCTCATATCAATGATAAGCTCCTTTGTCTTGTCTACAGGAAGCCCACCTTATTCTTAATGTAGACAAGACAAAGGAGCTTATCATTGATATGAGAAGGAAAGAACCTGAAGCAACTCCTATTTTGATTAAAGGACAGTCTGTAGAGATTGTACCCTCATATAAATATCTGGGTGTGCATGTGGACTGTAAACTGGACTGGAAGAAGAACTCAAACGCTATTTTTAAGAAGGCCCAGTCCAGATTATTTTTCTTGAGGAAACTCAGATCATTTGACATCAGCAGATCTCTTCTAAATGTTTTTTATAATGGTATTTTAGCAAGTGTCCTTTTTTATGCGGTTGTTTGTTGGGGTGGCAGCCTAACATTGGAGGACAGGAACAGGATCAACAAACTTATTAGAAAGGCGGGATCTGTTATTGGTATGAGCCCTGCTTCTCTGGAGGTCATAACAGAGCAGAGGACTAGGAGGAAGCTTAGAGCTATCTTGTCTCAGGATGATCACCCCCTGCATAGCACTTTTGTTAGAAGTGGCAGAAGTAAGCGGCTTCTTTTGCCCAGATGCTCCACAGAAAGATTGAGGAAGTCCTTTGTTCCTGCAGCAACCAGGCTTTTTAATTTGGATTGCTGATGTCATGTCTTGCTGCTATACTAGTCCTTGAACATTGCACTTTAAATTGTAGCTACACTCTCTTGCTGTTATAACTTGCTGCTATACTCATCCTTGTACATTGCACTTTAAATTGCAGCGACACTTTCTTGTTGTTATAACTTGCTGCTATATTCGCTTGTACATTGCACTTTAAATTGCAGCTATACTCTCTTGCTGTTATAACCTGCTGCTATACTCGTCCTTGTACATTGCACTTTTAAATTGCATTTGTACTCTTTTTATTCTTTTTAATCTTTATTTTTTATTTATTTATTTTTTCTGGTCATTTTGCTATTGTTGTATTGGACCACTGCACTCCTAGGTGACGTTATTGTATATGTATATTTTGTCTTATTGTTGTACTGTATGTTGGCCATGGTGGCAATCCAGTTTCCCCTTGGGGATTATTAAAGTTAAAGTTAAGTTAATTAAACAACTGTACATCCACTGGTGTTTACTGAAAGGCCTGTTTTCTCTGTCAGCTCTGGGACAGGGTGCCTCCTGTCTGAGTGTGTCATCTGGACTGTGAAGCAGCACACGCCTCACTCTGCTGTACATTCACCTCAAGTTTAAACAAGTTTGAAGAGAGCAGCAGCTCCTTGTTTGCGAAATGACAGAATTCATTGTGTGGACACGTTGTGATGGAGTTGTTTTGACAGGGACAGTTCCAACATTTAAAGACAAGACCAGACACTTTGTGGGCATGCTGAAACATTGTGACCCATAGAAGACATCTATCGAGGGATCTCAGGGCTCAAACACAAATAACACCTCGATTTTGCAGAAAAAAATGTAATACGGTCTGAGGCTCACAGTCAGTAAGTTTATATGACGTGAGAAAATTGATTAGTTGTGTTAGTCCAACTTTTGAAATACATGTAAACATGTTAGTCAACTGAAATCGTACTAAATCGTATTTCTCAAAGTCGGACTAACACACCCAGATAATGCGATTGGGAGTCAAATTACTCCTTCATGTTTACAGTCAGTCAGACCCAAACTGGTTTAGCTGTGCATTTTTGGACAGAAGAGGACACACAGTATATGTTCATCAGTTAGCTGCTAGCTAACCGTAGCTAACTTGTTTGTTGATTGTTTGGTCGCTCAACCGGAAAAAAGGTCCAATACTAACACGCTGAAAGGGGGCATATTGTCACCTGTCGAAGCGGAGTTGGACATAGTTTGATCAATAAACCGATTCCCATCCCATGCTTGTATACTGGGACAAGGACAGTGGTCCAATTAAATAGCCTAGCTGAGCTAGAACCAGAGCTCGATTTAACTGTACATTAAATGGCTTTACTTTCTACATTATTTTATTTCTTCTCTTCTTTTCATCAAGAAGAAGACATTCTGTAAATGTGCAATGGAAACCCTTGATGAAGTCAATTTCCAGGTTGATCTACAAAAAGTTGCAAACACAGGTCTTTTGTTTCAGACAAAAATCTTGCAACATGATGCTGATAGGAGAATATTGTATCCTTTCTAAAAACATTAGGACTTTGCACAACAATTATGTTATTTCATATCATATCATATCATATCATATGATGTTGTCAATCTTGAAAAGAATGCTTGAATGCTTTTAAAAAGGACTTGTTTATTTGGTTCCATCCCAAAAGTGAGCGACTTCATAAATGGCCAGATAGAGACGCTATGGGTTCCCAGCATTCTTTTTGCCTTGAAATTACATCTGTATATTACTTTTTAATGTGTTTTGTTGACATCAAATCACTGCCTACATTGGATTCACACTGGATTGACAGAGAGGCGGTCAGGGTGGATGGCAGACATGAAGTGCAGGACTGTGACACCAGAATATCCAGTTCATGTCCAGAGTTGTGTCTTAGGTTTAGTGAACAAAAGCACTTTGGATTAGTTAAGTTTAGGAAAAGATGGTATTTTTGCTTAAATGTTAATAAAAAAGGTAATAATTAAAAAAAGTAATGGTGTAGTCAGTACAAGCTGAGAATATTTTCAAAGGTTGCCTATTTTGCTGGAAACCAAATGAAATATGTTGTCAGCGTTAATTAGCAACATTTTCATGCCTCTGCGCTGCATTATGTTTTAAGGTTGTCCGTCCCATCCTTGTGAACATATCTCAAGAACACCTTGAGGGAATTTCCTCAAATTTGGCACACATGCTCACCTGGACTCAATAATGAACTCATTTGATTTTGGTGGTCAAAGATCAGTGTGATCTTGCATCTGTCTCGTTATCATGAACACGATATCTCAAGAACACCTCAAGGGAATTTCTTTAAATTTGACACAAACATCCATTTGGATTTAAAAATAAACTGATTAGAATTTTGTGCTCGAGGGTCAAAGGTCAAAGTCAGTGTGCCCCCACAAGATGTGTTTGTGGCCATAACTGAAGAATTTCATATGCTAATTACGAGAAAACTTCACACAAATTTCTGATAAAATGATAAAGTGTCAGTTCTGGGACAGGGTGTCTCCTGTCTGAGTGTGTCATCTGGACATTTTATATCCAAAAGGTCAAAGGTCAGCTTCACTGTGACATCATAATGATTGTATAGATCATCTGCAGGGGGAACAATGTGTGTGAAGCATCCATGTTGTCACAGACATGGATGTAAACTGTAAGAGAAACTTGACAGGTGCTCTGAGGCGTACAACCGCCGGACGGTAATTCCAGTTTCATGTTAATAGAAAATGTAATTTGCTTGTCATTTCTTTTCCCTCAAAACGTACATGCTGTTTCAAATTAGTTGTATCTAAACATAATTGTAAGACAGACAACAGGGCTGTTTGTTGCACTGTGGACACTTAAAGAATTATGCTTTGATCTGCCACCTGGTGGGGGTCAAATCAGTAATGTTATTCTGTTGTTTTGTGTTTTTTAGATTATGTCATACTCTATATTGTGTCCTCGATTAGCAAATATTCATGGTTTAATTTTTCACCACCATTTCATAGAATGTGTGGGCAGGTTTTTAAGACACCCTCCTAACAAACAAAATGGCCCTGAAGATGGAGTTCACAATATAACATGAAACAACTAAATACATTTTAAAAACAAGCACTTGTGCTGATGTTGTTTTTACCACAGCCATCGGTGCTCAAACATACTGTACACACACTTCTCTCTGGCCCGTGTGGTTGTATTTAACTCGACATGTCTGGATCTGCTGCTGCATATTCCTCCGTCTAGCTGCGTGACGCCAACTGCCAATGGGAGCATCCGGCTGTTTAACGGGCAGGAGGCTCAGCAGAGTTGTTGTAAAGTAGTGTGCTTACACAAACAGTGTTATCTTTTACTACAGGCGCTTTTTTTTCCCGATTTTTTTTCAAATGCTTTTATTGTCATTGCATTTGAAATACAACAAAATTAAACGGCTACTCCATTAAGGTGCATAAGTTAAACACATGTCTCACCCTCACCATCCATACATCATACACCCTCCTCACGCAAAACTCATCCCCATCCCCAACCACCAGCACCGCTATTTAACCAGTAGTATC
Organism: Epinephelus moara; assembly: GCF_006386435.1. NCBI lineage: Eukaryota > Metazoa > Chordata > Actinopteri > Perciformes > Serranidae > Epinephelus > Epinephelus moara. The sequence goes on along the minus strand of NC_065512.1, from coordinate 5,014,229 downwards.
AGGGTGGGACAACAACTTAACTTAAGGGGGCAAAAAGTTCCAGTAGGGCGGGCGGGAGGGGTGGTAGATGGGTCCAACAACCACTGTCTTTCACTCAGAAGGCCAGTGTTCGCTATTTGTTTGATTGTTAAGCCAAATGCAGTGCATGTAACAAGCTGAAGTTGACATGGCGTCCCAGAATGTCAATAACAAACACACCAAGGGTACCTTGCAGGTCATATGTCATCATGGAAATTCCATGACCAAACGTCCATATGTGATGAGGTCATTGCCTGTGCAATGGCTTGCGTGAAGCTAGCTGGTGCCCATCTTGTCCATCTTTTTCTTGATGTTAACATTTGAAAACCTCGACCTGGCTGGCTAGCAGCTAGTCAGCAGAAGCCAGCAAAACAAGAGTTTACAGACCTCCTCTGATGTCCAAAAGTAAAGACAAAAGCACAAACAAAACTTGCAAAACAGACCCAAGAGCATACATTTAGTGAAAATTTAGTGGAGCTGACAGAAAGGCGACAGGAAACATGCTATGTTATTAGAGGGCTGCTTTTGTTTTGTATTAAAATTATCTGAGGGGAATGTCTTTTCAAAAACAAATGCAACCTATGCTATTATACTATGCTTTAAAAAATGTAAAGCAGCAAAGAATATGTGTTTAATGAGTTTGCTTACTTCTCTGATAAAAGGCTGTAGTGTAGGAAGAACTAAATTTAAAGAAAATGCATTTTTGTTCTACATGTCTGCGTCCACCCTTACTGTTTATTTAGAAAAATCAATATTTATCTGCTGTCAGCGCAGAAACATGAGCAAGTCGATGTGAGACAAACAGACGCCACAGACTGTAGAGACTCACATGAGATGTATGTCATCCCTACGTGCTGCCCTCTGGGGCCAACAGTGCAGTTCAGTTACCTCAGAACCCACAGGATTATAAAGCTGTTTGTCATACATTCCTTTCGGGTGTGTGTCACCCTGACTGTGTCTGCGCAAGGTCACAGTTTGTCTTATTTCCCAGCTTAACCTCAAATGTGATCATAAGGATAAAGACCTGTATAAAGCAGGTGATGTGGCTCAGTCACTGTGGGCAGGTTGGAACAGAGGTGCAGAAAGTTGGCATGAATTCCTGGAGTTGCAGTGTGAAACTGAAGGTGCATTCATTGATTGTTTTAGTCATATGACGAGAAAATATTCTACAATGACCTGACAGACATAGACGTAGTTTTGTGCAAAACATGGATGTTTATTTTAGTTTAGGTAAAAATTCTAAAGTTCACCTGTTGAATAAGTTGTTTGTATCATCTTTTCTCTCAGTAAACACAGGTGTACATAATAACACAATGGTTCTGTTTAATTTTCAGATGTGCTCAGAATGTGAACAAGCCTCTGATTAAACTGTGTTTGAGTTAAATCTGTCATTAAATCGACATCCTCTCAGCAGGCTGCACCTTCACTGCCATTACTAACCAGCGAAGTTCTCAGCTTTATTAAACTGGAACGTACCATCTTCTCAGCTGAGGTGGGGGTCAGCTTAACAGAGGCAAAGCATTCAAAAATATACAATAAAGAAAAAAATTGTATTCTAACGTTTCTTTGTGACAGCTGACTTCTAAATGTAGCTTTGAGAAAACAAACACAACATTAGCATACAGACTGTAACAGAGTGCACATCAGTTTAAACGTTCATCCCCCCACTCATCAGTGTCCAGTGTTCACACACTCATGGCTGAAAGACCTGATGATGCACACCTGTTTTCACTATCAGCTAATGAACAGCACACTATGTGGTCAAAAGTATGTGGACATCCCTGTGTGTTTTTGGTTTGGGCTAGAACCCTTTAATCCAATGAGTGGAGCTCTCAGTGCTACACAATAAAATAAATGTACACACAACCTCACCAGAAACAACTATATTGGACAATGGATGATTTTCACAGCAGAGATTTTGATTTCACTTCTGTCAGAGCTGTCTGAAATCACTCCCTTGTTCATTCATTCACTACTTAAATAACATAAATGGACAGTTAATAGTGAGCAGTAAATTGAGATTTCTGACACCTATGTATTACATCATAATTTGCAGGTGTCCCGAGATGGGAATGTTTGAGGGCACAACATGGCGGATAACTTTCCCAATCAGAACACTCACTGATTATGTTTACATGCACAAAATATGCCAGTTTTTGCCTTTATTAAGAAAAAAACAATACATCCAGTAGGCTGTTTACATATGGCACATTGCACTAATATTCCTGTTAAAATACAGCTGTGTATACTCGTGCTCTAACTTGTCGCTTATTACATCATAATATATAAAGGTGAAATGGCTGGAGCTGCTTGTGCCACTTTGCTTCTTTGCATCAAAATAGGAGTGGTTAACAGTGGTGGACTTGTTGGATTATGCAAACTTACATACTCTTTTATTCCTTCCTACAACAAGTAGGTGCATATCTCCTCCTGACCACAAATGTGGGCTTTTGTTTTTGGTGTGCTTCTCTACACCAGCCTTGCAATCTGTTGGCAAGTTGATTTGTGTACAACGCACAGAGCAGACCGTAAACAGACGAGAAGCCATGTGTCAAAAACTGTGGTAAAAATTCAAACTGAGACGTCTGAATGTGCTGTATACATGTCCACAGAATGCTATTAATAAGGAATAATATGAGCATATCCCACATGCAGGGCCGTCGCAACCGGAAAGGCAAACTAGGCAATTGCCTAGGGCCCCGAGCTGGAAGGGGGCCCCCAGAGACGGCTGACATTGGTAGACACTGCAACAATGACAACACGTTGGAATCCCCCCTAATGGGGCCCCCTACTAGCTGCTGCTTTCGAGTGGCTAAGTAGGGTGACCAGACGCCCCGCATTGTGCGGGACTGCACAGCCTTTCTGTCTCTTTTCACGCAAATTGAGACCATGTCCCGCATGATTGGTTGCCACCCGCGCTAGCATTGTTGGAGTACCTTAGTGAGATAATTTCAAAGTCCAATCGCAAGAGGGTGAATGTCCATGTGCCGTCCAATAACGGCGTGCGCTGGTCAATAACGGCACGCGCTGGCCACCTGGCACTCAATATGCTGCTTTCATGACTGCCCAGAAATACCTGAACAGCTGTGCCTCTTGCCTGGGGCCCCCAGAGTGTCTTGAAACAGCCCTGCCCACATGTCTTAGGGGCCGTACACATGCTGTGTTTTTTGCACCCTCAAATTCATTGTTCTCAATGTAGACATGTGCAGACACGCTCAAATGCCAGAGCGATGCCACTGCAGCATGCAGGTGTTCCGGAGCACCTATTTGTCAGGACACAGCGGCTGCACCCTGAGGCCATACACATGCTGCATTTTTTGCATCCTAAGATCCATTGTTTTTATTGTAGACCCTAACGCCAGAGCGATGCCATCATGGCGCGCAGGCATCCCAAAGATAACCAGAGTTCAACTTTTGGAACGCAGCAGCGCGCACCCTGTGTCATGTGATGGGGAACAGCCAGTCAGAGCTGGCAGATATTTTTCCATTCCTCTGTAAATATCAGTTGATCATTTTAGTGCAGGGCTATCAGAGCTTTACATCGGTCCTACGCATAATATTTTTAGCCTCATATACACTTATGAAACAGCACCTGGAAGAAAATCAGCTCGGGATTTCTGGTATGTAGACTATGATACAGTGCTTGGTAATATCCAAGCAAATTATGCTATTTACAAGAGTCAGAATGCTGTCATATTTGGGATAATAGTGGAATATTAGTGTGCATCTAAACATACTCACTGACACTTAGAATGGCAGAGTGGTAAATGTAGTGCACTTTATCATAAATAAGTGTCACAGTCAGCCATGACAGTGAGCCAGGATTCCTATGAGGAACCTGAAACTGTCGCAGCAAAAATGGAATTCTATGAAAGACCTACTGTGCAAACATTTTTTGTCTTTTTATTGAATTGCTTTCACGACTTGAATGGTCAGATTTGTCCTCTTTTTATTAAACGTTTGTGTTTTTTACTGCCTTATCTTTTTTTTTTCAAATTCGTCATTTTATTTGCTACTTTTTTTGTAATGTTTCACATGGAGCACTTTGTAATTTTGATATGTGCAATATGAACACATTAATAATAGTAGTAACAACAATACACACCAGCATGTGTGACCATCCCCCAGGTTGTCCTTCAGTTATTTGTGTATACTGGTTAATAAACTGCCATAAACAAAAAAATATTACCAAACCAGCTGACGCACAGGAAATCTAAATGATTAATGAAAATAGTCATTTCTGCCTCGACGCCTCTGACCAGATAACCTTAGTCATTACCCCACCCCCACCCCTCCCCCTCTGTCCCTGCCGCTCCCCACTTCCTGTAACAACTACAAGGCCAAACATGTTTGTGAACTCAGGACCTTATTTTCATTTCAGGAGGAGAGACGAGGGAGGGGCAAAAATGTGTCAGACTGATGGTTTGGCTGAGGATCAGTGTGTTTTAGTCATGCCAGGGGGTGTCTGCAAACACACACACACACACACACACACATATACACTCCACCACCTCACCCTCAAATGAGAGCTGACGTCTCTCTGAGGGAAGCCGGTCTCTGACCTTGTCCCCGTCGGCAAAGACACAGTCCATTTTGAAATGAAATACTACCAGTGTTTCAGAATCGTTCTTGTTTTATCGTCCACTTGTTATTTTATATTTGCATGTTGTGTGTTGGACAAAGTATTTAGAGACACGGTGACATGTAAGACAATAGTCTTTATCTAAAGAAGGGCGCAGTTCACTGATGTCATAAAACAGGACTTAACATGTTGAGACGTATCAGACAACAACAACAAAACAAAAACGTACAAGCACATAATTAACATGTAAAGAAGATGTGGTGATGCTGCAGCACGCTGGAGGCTGTTAACTGATGAATGAGTTAAAGGCCAAAGACATGAGGAACATAAATATCTGGTGTCTGATGCTGATGTTGTCCTCAGGGTGGAAACACCTGGCTGAACTGAACAGCTGTAGGGCTGCTGTGTGTGTTCTTCTGTATTAGGCATAGATCTATAATAATACCTAGATACCAGATGCCAAGATGGCGCCTATTCTTGCTAATGGAGTTGCTCACCTGGGGCGTACTGCAAAAAACGTTTCTAGCTTCCAGGTTTACTCCTGCAGTATGTGGCTCACTGAATATATGCAGGAGTGTTTCTCCCACTGGCTCTGACCTGACGTTCCCTCTCGGCTCACAGACTTCGCATTGCAATGACGTCACAGATTTTTCACTTTTCTCTGCTCTAGAAAAGTTTCACAAATATAAAACCACCTTGGATCAAAACTTTATAACAGTAAGAGTCAGAATGGATTTGCAGTTGGAAGTGTCCTGTCAACAGATGTCTCTTTTATAATGGTGGTTTATGGGGAAAATGCTTTTTGGGCCAAAGGGGAGTTTTTTTTGTGGGAATACCATGAGTGGCCACTGGAAAAATTTGGCTGCAAGGCCACCCGGTCTCATTCTAAAGTCATCAAATACCGCCGCTTTGTCAGTGATTCTGGTGTCAGACTCCAACACCAAAAACCACCTTTCGCGGCAGTATGGCACGCAGCTGGGTGGCGACAGTTTGTAACGCAGCCAGACAGAACCATTTGTGGTATTTGTAATCGGCCAGCTAGCACCTGCTGCGGTAGCATAATGGGTGGAAGGGCATCATCAGCACCTATTGTGCCGGGATGATACACCGCTGGATGCCGTATGTTAATAACGCTGCCGGTGACAATGTACTATAAGGCGCCGAAAAGTTCCAAGAGGGCGAGACGGAGGTATGGTGGATGGGTCCAACAAACCCTGGACTTTGTCCCGAGACACCGCTATTCACTTCCTGTATCAATGTAGAGCATGATGTTTTTTTCTAAACCTAACCACGTGCTTTTGTTGACATCACAGTGTTGGTTGCGGGATCCCCTGAAACGTCAACGGGGATACCTAGCATGTAATATGTCAATGTGAAAGTCAACTGAGAAAGCAGCGATATGTGACGACTTGGGATGAGAATGTGTCGGCAAGTCACTGAGCCCTACCAAGATACAATTCCAGCACTACACTCCCTGTAAAACCACGACTTTCCTGTCTCCTGGGACAAAGTCCTCTGCTTGTTGAACACATCCACCTCTGCTCCCACCACCAAAAGGAGGATCTCTCACAAGACTTAACCAGAACTCAAATGTCCTGCTTTTGCGTCATGTGCATATTATAAAAAATATTTGTTTCACAGTGGTTCATACAAAATAAAGTTTTTGTCTCATAGATGAAAAAGAAAAACTTGCTGACATTGTATTTTGTCCAAAATGCATTTGCTAATACGCAAAATAACTGCACATTTGTTAAAGACAGAGAGTCAAATATATAAAAGTGTTTTTTTGTGCCATTAAAGTAGTAAATACAGTGCTGCTGTTATGCTGCAGTACCTGCAGCAGTAACCGAGGGCTGTGTTTTACTGCTGCTGTCAGTGAACCTCCTCTTCCTCAATCAGTCTTCGAGTTTGTGTTTAATGAAAGTGAGAGCCTCATTCTCTTCTCTCCCTCCTGAACTCTGAAACAGGGTGAAGCCTTTGAAGTGTGAATAGTAGCCAGAACATTAAAATCAGCAGGACACTCCAATTATGAAGCGCTCCTGCTGGGTTACAGGAACTTCAGGATTCCTGCGTACACCCTGACTGAACCTGGGTCAGACGCACTTCCCCCCTCAGCTGTGTGGAGGCCGCAGGTCACAAAGGGCCCTGACGCCTAGTTAGCACTTTTACATTTAAATGAGTGTCTGTAGAAAGCAGACCATCTGAGCTGCTTCTAAATCTGCAGGCTGAAGTGTTTGTGAGAGACTCGTCGACAGTCTCCCAGCATGCAGTGCACACACTTTTATTTATTTATTCATTAGTTTGATTTCTTGGTCAGTGATTTGATGTGTGTGTTGTTTGATGAAGGACTCACAACATGGCAAAAGAGGAACAACAAGAGGAAAGCAGCATATGTAGCCTCTCGTTAAGGTGAAGTGATTGCACCTGGGGGGCGTTTCTTTTCCAGGCAGGAGCGCTTGTTTTTCTCCTTCTGTCTGAGGTAGGATCAACTGATTCTGACAATAACTGCAAACTGTATTGACTGGTTTTTATGATGACTGGGGACACATTATCTATATGTATTTCTTATGTTGCTCACATACTGTGGTTTAAGTTTAGCCCACATGGTTTCTGTATTATTTTTTTACCCTTTGAAGTTTAAATTTTGTTCACATGCAGTGCACCAAAACAAAAACATATGCCATCAAAATTACTTCAAAGATGCCTTTAGATAAAAATTCTCATCCTTGTCTCCTAGAAATTACGTTTGTATCCTGCTAAGCTGCTTTCTTAATGACATAGTTGTGGCAACCAAACCGCTGAATGGATTATATTCAGAGACAACTTTCCTTTGAGGTGATGAAACATTTATGTGCTGCACAGGCTTCGCAGGGAGGTGGTTGGGGAGGATAGCGGTCATGCAAAGCACAGGACCTTGGCACCAGAACCCAGAGTTTGCATCCGCACTCCTAGCTGAGGTTTCGGCAACAAATGCACTTTGGTTCAGTTTTGGGAAAGCTTGTCATTTTGTCTGAAAAAGCAGAGGTGGAATGTAATTAAGTGCATTTAATCACAGAGGTCTCTTCCTCTCCAAAACAAACGGACAAGGTGATAAGAACACTGAATGAAACAGTTTCACGTAACAAATCAGTGTTTTTCAGACGCTGACCGTTAGCTAATGTGTGCTTACCTTTTCTCTCTAATAACTTAAGATCCAGACATTCAGGAATTTTTTAACCCGGAGCTGAATTATCCACAGAGGTCTCCTTTTGTCTAACACAAATGTGATTTAGTGATTTAAACCGGTAAACACACAGAACAAAGCAGTATCACTTTACAAATCAGGGTTTTTCCAGCACTGTTTGGCATGTTGGAGTCTGGCTGTTAGCCTCACACCTGCTACTGTGCTTGCTTTTTTTTCTCTGACAACTTAAGATCCAAACATTTAAGAGGTTTTTCTTTTTTTACCTGGAGCTGAATTATCCACAGAGATCTCCTCCTCTCCAAAACAAACGGACTAAGTGATTTAAAAACACAGAATGACGCAGTTTCTCGTTACAAAATTGGTGTTTTTCCAACTTTGCTCGTCGTGGAGGGGACTCTAACTAAGGTGGCCAATGCAAAAAAGCTAAAAAGCCCTATCTAGAGCCAGTGTTTGGTTTGTCCCTTCTGGGCTACTGTAGAAACATGGCAGTGCAACACTGGAATCTCCATAAACAAGGGCCTGCTCCTTATGTAGATACAAACGTCTGATTCTAAAGGTACAGAACACACAACAACTCAGATTTTCAGATGATTATACACTGAAGAAAACATACTTATTATATTGTATTTCATATTCCTGCATATATATCCCTTTAAATCCTACAAACTGGAGCTTTAAGCTTCAATAAAACTCTTTAAAAACATTCTTGGATTAGCTGGAAAATGCATCGTCACAAAGCTAAAAACAGGCTATAACAACAACAGATATATGGTTCTCACACTGAAAGGATACGATGATCTTTTAGAGTACGATGCTTTGCTGTAGATTACATTATCCAACAGTATATAAAGGAGTAAACGGAGCACAACCTTAAACATCTACAGCAGTTTAATGCAACATACTCATTCATGTAGCAGTAATTTTAGTCTAAAATCATAAGATAGAGGAGGAAAACATTTTACTGCAACATTCTTAACTACTTTTGGTACATTTAGCTGTTACTTACTTAGTCAGGGTTTGGATGCAGGACTTTTATTTGAAGTATTTTCACAAATGTGAAAAGGGTGAACTTAGAGAAAAAGAAATGCATGAAACCTACTGTAGAAACTGTAGTAATTGTCACTCGTTATGCATCACTTCAGGGTTTCTCCCTCTCACTTTTACCTGCTGGTTTTTGAACTCGTCATCATCCCTCTACAACAAAGCAGGTGTGTGTGTGTGTGTGTGTGTGTGTGTGTGTGTGTGTGTGTGTGAGATGTTTGTTCTCAGGTGGCGGATCTACAGCCCGTCTATTCTCCGTCAACATTTTCTGCTCTACTTCCACCTCTCCCCCTGCAGGGCACAAACAACCCTGGCAACAAGCGGCGGTGTCGAAAGGGGACTGGATGGTTTCATCTGTGACTCCACACTGAACGGCTCATCTGATTGGTCGGCCGGCTACAACCGATAAAATGCAAGGCGAGTCAAACTCCCAAACAAAATTGTTCACGTTCCACGAAGCTTCGATTCCACGAAGCCTCTCTTGTCTCTGCAGGAGAGTCCTGCTGTGCTCATCACGTTAACAGGATAACTGGGCACAATAGAGAGTCTCATCTCCTCCTTAAAACCCTCTGACCTCCTGACCTCGAAGACTCACATACTTTGGAGTTCACGTCGTACAGTCTTGTGCTCTGCTGTGTATTTTCATTTTACCACCTTTAGGCTCATGTCTTTGAACGCCCACCTTCCTCTTTGAACTTTTCTGTCTTCAAAACACAGAACTAATCCAATTAGCTTCAGCGATTGTGATGCCTGGATATGAGCCGAACAAGATTCACACCTCCCAGTGAACTCAGCCAGTGGAACCAGGTCACCCTCAGAGGAGAGGAGCCTGAGCACACATCCCTCCCAGCTGCACAGAGAAACACACTGGACATGCGATACAATGACAGTTCACCTGCTTCTGGTCCCTGCACGGTGCCACACTGGGACTCATGTCTGTCACCGTCACGGCTGACTGTGTGACTCTGTTCCATTAGTCCACAGCTCTGCACACAACACTTCTTTAATAAACTAAAAAAATACATTCACATCATCATCATCATGGCCGTGATGAGCAGAGGAATGACATGTCTGACCCAACATACATGATTAAGAGTCTACAGCCGTGCTCTGTGAGGCTGCGCTGAGGCACAGCCGGCTTTCAGCTTAATGCAAACATCAGCATGCTAACATGCTCACAATAGTTGGGTTTCCATCTAAATGTACCACAAATGTTTATTTTTCAGACTACTAATTTTCACTTCTGTTCTGCAGATATTGGGAGTTTCTTCATCGCAGCCTGTTCTCATTCTGACGATGTCAAATACTGCTGCTTTGTCAGTGACTCCTGCATCAGACACTTTTTAGAAGAACTGTACTTTCGTGACTGTATGATATGCTATTAGACAGCATCGGTTTGAAACACCCCCAAAAAACATCTTAAGTTAAGGAGAAAGTCCTTATAGCGCAGGTGGGAATGGTGGAGGATGGGTCTAACAAACACAAGACTTTCACCCAGCAGCCCGGTGTTTGCAGCAGAGAGGCCAGCAATTGCATGACCCCACTGGGTTCCCTCTTGGACAAAAACCCTGATGAAGACGGTCTAGTCGAAAAAATTGGTACTTGAATAAAAGAAAATATTTTTGCATCGAGTCTTAGAGTGTGCGTCTGACATCTTTTTTCAAATTTGTATTTTTTCGTCAATGGTCAGCACCTCTGCAACCCTGGTGTGCGCTCCTCCTCTCTCTTTTCCCTCTTGGAGGCGGCCACTGCTTCCCAGGTGTATAAACATATAGAGTGTGCCAGTAAACCCGGAACTCCGTTAGCGCTTTTAGCACTTCCAGTTCTCTCGTCTAAAAGTCAATACGTTTTTTGAATGGGATTTTGGTAAAATGCCTCAAATAAGGTCTGTGGTTAACAAAAGCTTAAGCGAGTTTCAGGTTTTGTTCTACGACATAAAACACGTCAGTAAATACCCTACTTGTGAATTTTGAAGCTTTTACGTGTCGTAAAAAAGGCGGTTGCTAACAAGTTGCTCAATACGACTACAAACCCTGTCGGGGACATTAAACGTCATCACCCCCGAACAGGCGAGAGTGCTGGCAGTCCGCCATTACAGCTTCTTATTTAGCTTAAACAGTCCGATTTCCCCATTATACAATGTTTTTAAAATAAAGCGGCCGAAATCAGTTGAAAGCTTAGTGGCGGTGACGTCAAGAGTCATGCGACCGTGGAGTAGTCATGTAGTCCGTTAAAGCCTAACGTTAGCTTTTTACTTCTGGCGATCGCATTTCAGCTTCAAATGCTGTATGAAAGGTGTTCATATGTGAAGATTATCTCGCTGAACAAAACCTGTAAGTATCATAAACTTGTGTTAGCCACAGAGCTTATTTTCTGACATAATCCAAAATGCAATGCAAAAATCACATTCACTTTCTCTTCCAGGAACCAGCGTGATTCTAAACTTCCAGGTTTTGACGTCAGCCCTGGCACACTCTATATGTAATATTTTAGGATTTTTTCAAATTTTTGGCGTTTCCACTGAGGTTTTTTTTATATACATTGAAAAACTGTATAAAAGGTGGATGGAAACTCACTTAATGACAAAGCTAACATCATGATGTTCAGCAGATATAATATTTACCATGTCTATCATCTTATGTTAGCATATTAGCATGCAGAGTCCAGGTGAGGCTGATGGGAATGTCTATCCCAAGTCATCATCTGTCGCTGCTTTGTCAGTGGACTTTCACATCTACATATTATGCCCCTCATATCCTCCTGTGTCTGCTGTTGAAGTTCTGGGACACTGCAACCAAAGCTGGAATGCCAACAAATGCTGGGGGTTGGTTTCAGGGCTGACAACTGATAGCAGATGATCAGATGTTGCTGCTGAGGGACCATTACTGTGAGCTGCTCTCCTGCACTCTCTGCCCAGTTAGCACGAGCTAACACAGCATGTGATCTCATCCCTTCTTCATCATATTTTGCTGCTTGGACCTCGCAGCAGCAGTTAACATCCAACAAACATCCAGTCGTTAAACACGTTAAAAATAGCATTAGCCTTGTCACTGTGTGTGTGTGTGTGTGTGTGTGTGTGTGTGTGTGTGTGTGTGTGTGTGTGTGTTTGTGACACCAACGCGTTCTCATCCCAACTCATCAAACGTCGCTGCTTTGTCAATGCCGTTTACGTCTACACAGGACACGCTACGTATCCTCCTGTGTTTGTCGTTGACATTTCGTGACAGCGTGTTAATTTACGCCTGTCAAATGCATTGTGTCTTTGCTAATTTTTCATGGGAAAAGTATGGTTTCTTTCTGCATACAGTCTTTTTCAAAATAAATTTACAACATTGGTAAAACACCTTGCATTTACATTTATTTCCTTGTGCAACAAAAACTCATGGACTTTCCAGGTCCTTATACTGCATTGTCATTGGCATCGTTTAAAATTAATACTGTCCAACAGCGTATCCTACTGCCGCGACATCCAGTGAAAACACTGTGAAAGGTGGCTTTTGGCGTCAGTTTCTGAGCTAAAATCACAAAGCAGCAGTATTTGAAGACTTCAGAATGAGAGCAAGCTGGAATGTCATCAGTTCTGCAGGTATTTGGTCATAAACCAAACTAATGGACACATTAAATTGTTGAACTGATGGTGGCGCAAGATGAAAAGACATATGATCACCAAAGTTAATACAATTCATCCTGAGTGGAGCATGTACGTCTGAATTTCATGGCAATCTGTGAAAGAGTTTTTGACATATTTCACTAAAAAACATGAACGTGAATCTCCTGATGATGAACAGGAAACTGGAAGTCACTGCGCCAAGAAATAGTTTCGCACATAACCTCCTGTTAAACCACAACTTGGTGTTAACACTTTGTTTTCTGTACAGATAAAACAAACAAGATATAACATGTTAATCAGTGAGCTTTAGGGTGATCGCAAAAGGCCAAACGATTCCTTTATACTTTGTACTTGGTTAAAAAGGCCAGCTGTCCACAGCAGGTCAGCAGTTTTTGTTCATTTGTACCAAACACTGTGATCAATCAGCAAATAGCAGAATCAGGACATCTGGGAATAAGCCCGAGCTGGTTTTGAATCTGAATCAGCTTTGAAGCGCTCCTGCTAACTGTGACGAGAGATCTTGATGGATGTCGACATGTCGTGTCTCCCTGACTGAACCATCTCTGCCTCGGAGATCAGAAGCTCTTTGAAATCACTGAAGCTGAATCTCTCTCAGGTTGAGGCAATGAGTGATGCTTAATGCAGCTCACTGAATGTGAAAAGCCCACCCCTCAAAATCTCTTTATACGCACGGGTTCATCGGGTTCACAAGTCAACATCAAAGACTGAGAAAAGTAGCTTGCAGCCAGACGAGATTTATAGATTTCTGACAGCTTGTTTACTAGATTCAATAAGACCAAGAAAGTATGATAAAGAAATCATAGGATGACTTGAGTTGAAGTGTTTGTGGTCAGTTCAGCTCTCATCTTGATTTACACATCACTTATATTCACCAAGAGCCTCAGCGATCATGTTAAGAGTCTGAGAGATGACATAAAATGAACAAAACTACTTTGTGGTTTCTGCTGTGTGACAGAAGGAACTTGTTCATCTAAGAACTTCTTCCATGCTCTAGGAAAACATGTTGCAAAGAGAAGTAAGGAAGGTTGTGTGATTATCTAAACATTGACTCTGTTCTTGAAAAGCTTGCAGAGTTAAACAAAGAGGCTTCATGTTAAGCAACCTTGACCTGGGGGTATGCATTTGGAAATGAAAAACACAGGTACAGTGTTTATGAAAGCTATAAAAGGAGCTTAGACTCCAACCCTGAGAGCAAATTCCCCAAATCTTGAGTATATAAATCCATTGAGGGCTGAATCTCATTGTTTGTGGCTTGTTCTTAGCGGCTGAAAATGAGTTCAGCAGAGTCTCAGTCTCGTGTTGGGGGAGCAGGAAGCTGGTTGTCAGCAGGAGATGATGTCTCTGTAAAAAAACACAACTGTGTTTCCTGACACTATCTTGGCAGGAAACGCAGTGATGTCTTGGTTAAAAAAAAAAAAAAAAAACACTTTCTGTGGCTCTATCCCGACAGGAAATGCAACTCTGCAAAAAAACAACTGCTTTTCATGGCACTATCTCAGCTGGAATCACAGCTATGTCTCAGTTAAAAAAACTAAAGCTTTCTGTGGCACTATCCCGGCTTGAAATGCAGGGATGTCTTGGTAAAAAACAACTATATTTTTGGCACTATTCTGGCTGGAAATGCAGCTGTGTCTACATAAAAAATGGCTGCCTTTCACAGCACTATTCCAGCCCGCAATGCAGCAATGTCTTTTTTTAAAAACAACTCTTTTTGTGGCATTATCCCTGCTGCTAATGCAAGGATGTTTCTGTAACAAACAAAATTTTTCGTGGCACTGTTCTGGCAGAACATGCAGTGATGTCTCAGTAAAAAACAACCAATTTTTGGAGGCATTATCCTGGCTGGAAATGCAACAATTTCTTGGTATGAAACTTTCGTGGCACACCTCCGGCAGGAAATGCAGCAATGTCTTGGTAAAAAAACAACCGCTTTTTGTGGCACTATCCCAGCTGGAAATGCAGTCATGTCTCTGTAGAAAATAAAAGTTTTTGTAGCACTATTATGGCTGAAAACACAGCAATGTCTCAGTTAATAACTTCTGCTTTTGTGGCACTATCCCAGCTCTAAAAGCAAGGATGTCTTGGTAAAAAATGGCATTATCCTGGCTGGAAATGCAGCTATGTCTACATAAAAAACAACACTTTTCATGCCACTATTTTAGCCTGCAATACAGCAATGACTTAAAAACCAACCCTTTTTGTGGCCCTATATCCCCGCTGGTAATGCAAGGATGTTTGTAAGAAATTACCATTTTCATGGCACTATTCTGGCAAAAAACGCAGCGATGTCTCAGTAAAAACAACCACATTTTGGAGGTATTATCCTGGCTGGAAAATCAACAATGTCTTTGTATAAAAAAATTGCTTTTCATGGCACACTTCCAGCTGGAAATGTAGCACTATCTGTTGCACTATCCTGGCTTAAAACATAGCAACATTTGCAGAAATGTACAATGCCAACATTTTCTTCTGGCAATTGAGCTGAGCAGGTTTAATTTATAAAGATTTAGACACAAAAGCATCAGCAGGCAAAGGAATGACAATAATCTCTTTGTAATATGCAAAACAATCTTCTCTTAAAATAAATAAGAAAAGCTGTAAAGCTGTGTGATGTTATTTTTAAATCAAAATCTTCACGGGATTAAAATTTAAATAACAGAAAGAAAATCTGATGTTTAGTATCTCAGACCTGCTTCTCGTTAATTTATTAGTTACAAAGTAGTAAAAGCTTGCTAACAGCCTGTTGTGTGATGATGGCGCGGTCAGCTGACGTCAGCTCTGTGTTGAGTGATTAGATGAAAATCTGAAAAATCCTGCACCTCTTTGATCAGATGACCTGCATCAAAGCCTCATCGTCCTACAGCGCTGCGGCTCAGCTGCTGAGCAGATTGTCTTCAT
This sequence comes from Epinephelus moara, assembly GCF_006386435.1. Classification (NCBI taxonomy): domain Eukaryota; kingdom Metazoa; phylum Chordata; class Actinopteri; order Perciformes; family Serranidae; genus Epinephelus; species Epinephelus moara. The sequence continues at coordinate 4,998,875 of NC_065512.1, read as the reverse complement.
GTCAACACGGCTTAGTCTTCCACAGCACGCCACATTTAACCCCTCGTTAACCCCGTCTGCTGGAGCTGCTGCGGGCCCCAAGACCCAGACTCATGAACACAACAACAGTATCTTCAGTAAAATATGTAGATTCAACTGTAATATTCTCTGCATGAGTGAAACGTGTGCAGACCCAACATCTGAAAACATTTACAGCTGTTTTTCTTGACAGGACAGAATAGGATCTGCACATGTTGTATTTTTAAATATTTCACATCAGAGACTTGTGCATTGTTGTTTACATTCAAGTCAGGATTGAGTCTGTTTTTGTCAAATGGATCAGTGCATTAGTTCAGGCGGAGCACTAAAGCTACATCAGTTGCCATCAGCTGCTTCCTCCATGCTGCACCATCAGCGGCTCTTTCAGCAGATACACCAGATATGTCCAGATTTCACACATGAGGGTTGTTGTGAAAGCAGCTCTTATTCTGTGTCTTAAATTTAATCAGATATAAAATGAGCAAACAGAAGATGTGAGCGGAACAAATACAATGTCGTTAGCAAACAGTTTCCACATCCTGAATGGTTACAGAGCAACATAACATTTCATTAGGAGTCTTTGTGTCACCTGATCAACACTCTCTTTCTTTTAGCTCTGTTTTTGGTCTGCACCAACTCGTGAGGGAAATGTCTGCCTCTTTAGCTGATCAACATATCCTAATGCAATAATTCATGTCATATCTTGCTAGGTATCTTGTTGGGTTGGGTTTAACTCCATGTTGACTTTTTGTTTCACACAGGACACAATGTCCTGGGTAAAAGTCCTGCACTAGTTTCACCCATCCATCTCCCCTGACCGCCTCTAAACAAGGACTTTGTCGGTCATTATACTATGTCTCCTGACTCCCTCCTTTGCTCCCATCTTATGACGGGCGGTAGTCATAGGTCACAGCCCACTGGTTCAGAACTACTTGGGTAATATGCAGGGATGCATGATATTGGATTTTTGGCCAATATCCAATATGCCGATATGTAAGAACGTATTTGACCAATAACTGATACCAGTATTGATATATTCACTTTTTTCCTCCACCTAATTTTAGTGATCAAGTCTCTTCTGTAGTGGAATAAACATCCTATTATACTGCATACTCTTATCGTGACGGCCCACCAGCAGATGGACACATGAAATACAATGCTTATAAATGTATGTAATATTCATTCATTGTGCAAAATAATTAATTAGATTAATAATTGATAATTAAGTGCATCCAATTATAGTGTATTACCTAGGTATGAACAGTGAATGAGAACAGATTGAGCTGCTCTGACAGGTGCTGAGCAGGTAGTGTATACTGGCTTTTTACAGCTTTTTCTCTAAATATGACACTATAGCCCTTTTTCCACCAACATGAAACTGTTTTCTTTCCATTCTCTGTACTTAATCCTAAAACGTTCAGAGCATTTTAACCAAAAATAACTTGGTTTGTAACCCCAAAAGTTAGTGTCCTGCTGCAACCAAGAACTAGCAGGTTTTTGCTGAGCTGAAGAGTGAACCTTGACGACATCAGTGGGCGTATCATATTCTACATATTAGAAAGAGAAGATGGAGAAGGCAACAACAGAGACGTTAAGTCAGAAATCATCGAGAATTAAAGTGTGTGCAGTGGTCTCATTAAAGCTATAGTGCGTAACTTCTACAGGTCCGTAAATGTGCGTTTCACCCAAGCCACTACTAGAGGACATGACACAACGCTGATTAAGCCGATCGGCTCCTCTAACATCTTGCAGTATTTTTCAATATATATCATTTTTAGTTTGCGTGTCGACCGGCGACATTCCTGCGCTGGCTCACAGGAAATGCCGCGTTTTGCCTCACAACAAGAAGGGAGGGGGAGGAAGAGCGGAGAGTCTCATAGCAAGAGGTAGAGCGCAGGTAGAAAGAGAAAGCAACATGGCGGAGAAGCAGCCGAGACACGGTTCAGAAGAAAAAGCCTGGACGTTTGGCTGAAGGTCTATTAGCAAAGAAGGAAAGTGACTGACGGAGAAGGCAAACAAGGATTTGTATTAGCATCGCTTTTCCTCAGTGGAGAGCCCTGAAGGAAGAAATTGGGCTGAGACACGGATGTTGCCTTGCTGCTGTTGGATAAGTAAGTGACTTGGTTTATAATTATATTATGAGTAGTATGTGTTGCTGTTACATGTACTGGACCTAGAACTTTATTATTTTCTTGGAAATGGTGCTATGAACTTAATGTAATGTTAGCAGCCTGGTGTTCGCCACGTTGTGTAGCGTTGTGTACACGGTGTGAAGCAAGTGTTACTCTGTGTACGGTGTGTGGCGAGTGTTACTCTGTGTACATGGAAGTGCCAGCTTATTTATTGTAATAACGTATTATCTGCTGGGGGGCGACAGAAGTTACGCACTATAGCTTTGACAGTTGGTCAATGTTTGTTTTTGGATAAAAACAAATATCTGTAATAACTGATAAACTTTTGCTGGAAATCAATGTGATGCACCATCTTGCTGCTGTTCACTTCCTTTGTGCATTGTGCAACACCCTCCGTCTCCGTGATTACTATAGTTCTGACCAAACTAGTGAAAATGCAGGCTGGTCCGCTGGATAGAACTTAACCTAAATGACACAAGTTCAAGAACCAGAGCTAATATGGTAGAAAAGAGGTACATGAGTGGTGAGAGTACAGACAGATAAACAATGAGCTGAAACTCACTATAAAGCTCTGTAAACAGAAGAAAGCTGCAGATTCAGTGGATCATTCTCTGGAGCTTTATTAAAGACACCAAACTCATTTTATTTTAGCATAAAACATATAGATTAGAGCCACCTTTAGCACATTAAAAGGTGAGCTATGCCTCATATTTACTAAAGACACAGTCTGATATTTATCACCAACTCACACTGAGCAAAGCAAGCTGTTCTTTCTACATGAGAAGAAAGTCTTGTGAGAATTTCTAACTAAGAAGTTAACGTGAGGAGACAGAGCGATGCTTATCGTCACTGCTGGTGAGCGACACTGAAGTGCAGACGTCTTCTGCATGGCAACCAGCGTGCAGCTGCTGACACAGTTAATTGTGATTGGTGGAGCGGAGTGGTTCTAAAACAGGCCACAGAGAAAGCAGTTGGCCTTCACTGCCAAAAGGTCAAAGAAAGATGGAGGGATGAATCATTATTTTATGCTCTTTAGTTTTTATTTTTGTGCCCCGGGTAGAAACTCAAGACAGTTAATTAATTCCCAGACGGATCTCCTGCAGGCTGTGCACTCATATGACACAAGATTAAACAAGATGTAAAACACACTGCATGCTGTGTGTGCAGCGCTTCTCTTGTTTCACTGTATCATCGACAGCTGAAGCATAACTGAGGCAACAAACACTCATTGTCATTGATGTTTTCTAACAGAGAGCCACAGCGCCTCGGGCAAAGCGATGGACGAGTGACCTTCACAGCTGGAAAGCTGCAGCGTGGACTGAGGGATGTAACTGTAGGTCACTCAGGTCTTGGAACCATGTGTATGGATTTTTATACTCCACCAGCACTGAAGTTATCTGTGACTAATATCCAGTGTAGCTCTGCTAATTTTATGACAACAAAGATGCATTTTCAAAGTTTGTTTGAGGAAAAAAAAGGATCACACCACAGTCTGGTCATGTTTTATTCAATTTACTATTGATCTGACATTACTGCTGTCCATTTTATATTTACATCTATCAAATAATGATCAGCCTGCAAGGAAACATGTTTGAGATACTGTTTTATTTCCAGTCCAGTCGCCAGAGGAAAATGTTGGAATTATACGTTTCTGCAAGCCATGAATATGTTACATTTGCACATTTCATACATTTATCGACGTTTCTAAAGTGGCGTAGTATATAAGCTGACTTTGTCATCTGGAGGTGGAGGGGATGGTGGATGGCGTCACACTTTGACGAGAGAGCAGAGCACTGTTCCAAGACCAACAAACATCAAAACCAGTTCAATCAGGAGAGATAATTGTTTGAAAGAAAGATAGTCTTTGGCGCTTGGACTCCAGAGGGACATTTTGTAATCGAGGGGCATCTGTCTGAAGCAGCGGCAAGATAAATCCCCCAGAGTCTAAACACTGTTGGTGATGGTGACTCTGAGACTGATGGCTGATGAGGATGATGAGGCTGATGAATCTGCAAAGATGAGGCAGTGATGGGGATGTGGTGTGTGTGCACAACTGCAGCATGAAAGAAGTACAGGAAGAAAGAGAACCATATCTAAGACAAGATGCAGCACGATGACAGGCTAACAGAGAAGGTGTGTCGCTGTGCAATGTTGACACAACAGCCGATATTCATAATTAACAGTCACTGACAATGACAGCAAGAAATTATGAGTGAGGATGCCTGTGAGGAGAAAGCAGCAGATGGTAAGAGAAATAAATCACAGACTTAGCATGAAAAATGCATGAAAAAGTATTGTCTTCCTGACTGAACTTTTGCTAGAGCTTCATTTGTGTTTTAGCCACCCACCGCTGTTTTACAAGCGGCCTTTTATGCACCAAACACGGGTGTTTTTTAGCAACCCCTTGTGGTTTTTCCACTGGGGATAGTGCCCTGAGGATCAGTTGTTTTTTACCAAGACATGGCAGTATTTTTAGCAGGAATAGTGCCACAAAAAGTCAATGTTTTTAGCGAGACATGTTGTGTTTCCTGCAGGAATTGTGCCACCAAAAGCGAGTGTTTTAAGCCAAAACATGATTGTTCCTAACCAAACCAAGTGTTTTTTGTGCCTAAACATAACCACACTGTTATTGAAATGTAAAGTTTCAATGTAGCCGCTACATAATATCAGTAAAGTAAAGTATGTAAATGTAATGTATCCTTGGTTTGCAGAAACATACATCACCAACATTTATTCTGGTGATTGTGTCGAGTATTACATCATTGCTAACGTCATATCAGAGTTAAATGGTATAAGTTATCATTGAATGCTGTGTACAAAATCGGTTTATGTCCACAACTACAGTGATCTTTTGTGTGATAGATTTAGCAAACTGGTTTTATTTTTCAGAAATAAAGAAGTGAAAATGAAGGTTAACAGAGATGCAGTTTCAAGTCTTAAAGAATTTCATTTCCTCTTTTTTCTGTAGAGCTAGATTTCAGTAATCTCTTGGCTGATGATTTTTTATGCGGCTTGCATCATCTAGATGTTGTTTCCCGTCTCAATCTGAGGTGTGTCCATCCCGCACAGTTACTCTGAAGGTGGAGATTCCCTCGATACCACAGTGATGAGATTGCATCAGACCTTTCCTGTGAAATGGAAAACTGCCTTAAAAGCACAAGTCTTTGCTGAGCTTTGTAAGTGTTGACCTCTCACTTAAAAGAGGGTATTTTCACACTCAAATTGATTTCCACATTAAATAATTTGAAACTAAAGCAAGGAAGACATAAAAAAAAAAAATAGATAAAACTAATGGAGTTCTTGTTTTGCAGCTTCTAAAAGGCAGTGAGAGCAAATGCAATGTAACGTACAAGTAAATGAAAACATTTAAATGGAGAGTTATATCCAAGTAATTTCAATTACATTTTTAGATTTATAGACTGAATTTGTTTTTTGTTTTTTTCAGCTCTAATCAAGACAGGAGAATCTGCTCAAACAGAAGTTGATTAAAAACGGTTGTTCCTGAATAAAAAGACATGAAATTATACATACTTTTACATGTATTACACTAGCTATTATACATGCTTGATTGTTGCTTAAAAAACTCAGTGATGGAAAATGTAATCTTGTAAAAGTGAGATTGTGCAGCTGTAACCAATAAAGCTTGGAGGAGCAGCAGGAGGTGAGCTGATGAGACGGACTCACCTTGTCTGGAGTGTTTCCTCTCCACTTTACAACATGTTGAACTTTTAATGTGAAACTCTTAATTACTGTTTCCTGTTTTCTGGGATCGCAGGACTCATTAGAGGAGGAACAACATGGTTTCACTAAATGTTGCAGTCTTCTGTGCTAAGGTTAAATAAATGAATAGAAAATGTTGGTAATGTACATTTCTGCAAACCAAGAATACACTTCATATGAATCATATCAAAGTTTCTAAAGTGATGCAATATGAGAGCTGACTTTGACTTTATCATCTGGAGGTGGAGGGGATGGTGAGACACCTGGTGAGATGTCTGCCAAGCTGCAAACCACTGTTAGGCCCTGATCACACAGAAAGCGATTTAACAGCTATTTGTAATTGTTTTTAATGACAATGAAGCTTTTGCTTGCTGTTTTTCTACGCTCTAGGCACCTGGCAATGAACTCCTCAAGTTGAAAAAACTTCAACTGAGAGCAGAAAAGCGCCTCATGTCATCTCTGCTTTTTTCCCATTGTCTAATCGGACGATTTAGGAGGCGGGTCTTCTGTGGTGGTCATGACAACAAGTTTACAGTTGGTAATGGAGGAGAGACTGGTGGTAGCGGTTGCTGGATACCCAGAGCTATATGAGTCTACAAACCGCAGTTACCATGATCGCAATATAAAACAGCAGGCGTGGAAGCACATAAGTGCAGTACTTGAAACGTCCATGATGGAGGAGAAGCTCCTGGACCAACTGGTGGTACTCCCCATGATCTAGCCTCTTTTTTAGGGTCTCATGTACCCACACTGTTTATCTGCTGACAGCCTCTCACCCTCAACCAGAGCTACAGACAGTACCCTCTGCCTCAACATGACAGGAACTACATACTAATTACTATGAGAATAAATGGTAGATTGATTGCACGAGAGGGTGAGGAGGTGAAGGGGTGGTTACAGTGCAGTGCACCTCACGTCTTGCAGAAATGCCTTCTGTGTGATCGGGGCGTTTGAGACCAACAGCGAGTCAATGAAGCATTTCCAGCTGCTTTTTAGACACAAAAGCCTTTTTGCTTTTTACCTAGACGTTGCTGTGTTTCCAGCAGGGACTGTGCCACCAAAACCAAATTTTAAGCCAACACATGATTTTTTCCTAACCCTAACTAAGCAGTTTCTGCCCCTAAACCTAACAAAAACCTAACATGTTAACCACTGCATTGTTGAAATATAAAGAAATGGAAATTTTCAAAGTACCCGCTACATATAAAGTACAAATGTATCCTATCTGTGATTTGCAGAAACGTCCAATGCCATTTTCTCTGGTGATTGAATTCTTGCCCAGGCAGTGAGCTTTGCAGATGGCAGAGGTCAGCAGCTCCACCCGGCAGGTAACTTGATCTGGCTACTGGAATGTTTTTCCCTCTGCTGCGAGGTCGACTCAGAAACACAGAAAGCTCCACCAGCACTCATCATGAAACTGCTGCCTTTCTGTGATTATGCAGAACTGCCTTTACACTGCTTTTATGATATTATATTTAACCATATTTACAGCTAGTACGTCTAATGACATCACATATAAACACCTACACTGGTCTGTCAGTGTCTAAAAAGTTCATTTTTAATATGTTCCTTAACCTAGATAAGAGTATGGGATGTTTCTGTTTCTGTACAGAGATGATGGAAGGGTGAAAAAAAACATCAGCACACTGCTGCATGAAAAAGGGAGAGATGTAATCAGCACAAACCAGCAGCAGCTGTGACAATCAACTCACCTGGTTCTACTCTCGTTAGTCATCCCTCCACACCTCTCCCCTGCGTCTGACTACTAACCACACCCTGCTCACAGATTCACATCCATTAACACCATTCATTGTAAAGTACATTTTCTAAAATAAATCAAAAGAAAAGACAGTTGATGCGGCCATCACAGAAAACGTATTATGTGTCGACGCAAATAGTCTTTCCAGTTAAGTTGACGGGATGTAAATGATCCCATTGATGTGTTTAACTGCCTCATAAAACCTAATGACATCACTTTCTTCATATTTCAGCGCCGTTCCTCATAATGCAGCGAACTGCTGATAATCGACGCCATGTGTTCCACAGATCGTCTCTGGTTACAAGGACCATTTGGAGCCATCAGACAGGAGGATCGCTTTCACCGCATGTTCATTAGATTGAGTTATGTCTTCAATTTTCTTGATAAATTACAATTCAAAACAGAAAAAAAGAATAAAATGATGTTAACATTTTTTATCAGATTCACAATTTAGAAATAGGACTAAACTTATTACATTGGCACTGATGGTTGAGGCATTCTTAGAGCCGTACCAGTGATCTTAAAGATGTAAAGTTTGTCCTGAGGGTGGTGCAAAAAATGCATTTTTCAGGTTTTAAGGTTCATCCTCAGGGGAGAAGGAATATGATCAGGATATTATTAAAACAAAATGTCAAAAATGTGGATGTTGCCTTTGATTCGATCTCTCAGTCATTAAAGTAACCTTCTGCCATGTTTTATGTTGTGACAACACTGTGGTTAAGGTCTGTTACAACCACACTCGTCTAATGTCTCAGTTGTTAAGGAAGTACACGACATCATTTACAAACACTGCAGTGAAAAGAATAATAAAGACGTTTCTTTTTTTAAAACATTATCTTCTCTTCAGGATTAGATTCATTTGTTTCCGTTGACAGTATTTAACCACAGACTGTCCCTTCAACAGGAACTCATTGTTACTGTGAGTGTAAATACTGCCATAGAAACCAGATCTTTACACATCAACACACAACCCATAAACCCAGAGTAAATCACCCAACCAGTTCTCAGTTAGCACAGAGCATTAGCTGCTGAATGCCTGTCATTCTCCAGCACCCTCCAAACACCACGGGACTGTTGGTGCTGCTGGTTCTGTCAACACTGAAATCAAACAGATTCTCATTCCTTCATGATGTTCAGACTAAAATACAGGTGTTTTCACGCTTGGTTCCTTTCAGCCCTCCAAACGAACTCAAAGCAATTACTCAGCAGTTTTTGCACATATGTGAACACTCCAAACGAGCTCAGACCTCTCTGAAAAGAACCGTACTCAGACCTCACCCGGAGGTAGTCTGAGTACCTGCAGTTAACTCCAAGTCTATGATGCAGTTTGCTTCACCTACGCATAAAACACTATGCACTCCATGTTCCCTTTGTTCTTTGCTAATGTATTTTGGCCCTCTAGATCTCATGGGATGCCCAAAAAAACAAAGATTGAACTGTGTCAGCCGGTAACGCTACTAAGAAGGTGGACGAGGAGAAGTTTGGTCCACGGAAGAAACTACTGCACTTGATAGATATCAAAGGAAGAACATCAAATGGCAGCTGTCTACACATCCATGTCTCACGCCTGTGGTTGGTGGTCAGTATCACTAATGACAAAACCCTGTCCTTTTAGGCACGATGCACAGCCAGTCGCCATTATTCTGTACCAGCGACGTCAAGTGGAAATGCGGCTGCACAACAATGTAAGTTAAGAGGGCGAAAGTCCAATTACGATGGGTATGAGGGGTGATGGATGGGTCCAACAACCACTGAATCTCACCCAGGAGGCTGGTGTCTGCTTCCCATATGAATGTAGAGCCAAACCCTGTTCTTTTCCCCTAAACCCAACCACATGCTTTTGTTGCCTAAATGTAACCCACATGTGTGTTTTGGTTAAACGTAACCACATACGTTTGTTGTTGAAGGAAAAAAACGGCAATTCACGGTGTTGTGCTGACATAGTGCTTTTATTTTGAAAGAGACTGCATGCAAACTGTAGATTTCCTGTGAAAACAGAAGCGTATTTTGAAAACAGACAATGCATGTAACAGTTTGAAGTTGACACGGTGTCCCAGGGCAGCTGAGTGAAGTGGAGCCTGCGGAGGAAACACCGGGACTGTCTGGATGTAATAGTCCATGGAGGTGCTGCGGTGCTCGGTTGCACAGATAGGAAACCCCTTGGCTGACAGGATGTACGTGCTACTTGGCCGTTGGATGTAGTCCGTGTAGTGTGTTCAAATGCTACTGACACAGGGCGACGTGAAGCCAACAGTTGGCTTTCGTCGCCGCTAGTTCTTTGATGTTGGTTTGGTGTGTCCGTACCTTTACAGGAGAGGATGGTTTAACATTTCTGCTGGTGGGGAAAAAAACAACTAGCAAGTCCTGCCATTCGCTGGAATAAAACGTGACACAGGATGTGACAAACATTTGCAGTTGTGCAGGTTCGGGTTGCAATAAATACATGTAATTAAATTAAACCCCTTCGAACTACAAGTGATTGTTGTATGCTTCACATGCATAATCAGCACTTACATCCCAGGAGCAGGATTAATCACAGTCTCTCACAGGACCTTACCCTGTGTTAAATGAAAAAGCATGAGGCTGCATTGGTGTGTTGCTGCAGGGAAAATGATGAAATTCAGTCCAGGATGGTCAGTTTGTTTATTTGATTCATACGTTTAAAAGATTTACCAGAAACCAAAAAAACCTTACCGTGGATTATATTCATCTTCTATCCTCTGTGTCCGAGACAGAAGAGTAAAAAGTAGAATTATACCAGTGATGTTACAAAGTAGCAGAGCGGCAATGATTATTTCAGTTCAATTTAATTTATGTGTTACATGAAATCATAAATATGATTTCAGTAAAATGAAAAGTTGTCAGTTCCTTCAATATATAATTTCAGTATCCTTGTGTCCTGAGGGCAGAAGCTCCTCCTGAGCCTCTCAGTGCTGCCTGGTGTAATCGGTTCCTTCTTCCTGACCTCAGCAGGGTGAAAGGCAGTTATCAGACTGGCTGGGATCTTTTATGATTCTCCTGGCCTTATTTTTGCAACGTCTGGCATAAACATGCTTTATGCAGGGTAGAGTAGCACCTATGGCATGTTCAGCTGAACGAACCACTCTTTGCAGAGCCTTGCGGTTCTGTTGGGTGCTGTTTCCATACCAGGCAGTGATGTTCCCCGTCAGGATTAGTTGATAGTTAGTAAATGTAGTAGTAATGTTTAACATGCCCAACATTTGGTGGCTCCAACTCCTCAAATGTGAGAATTTGCTGCTTTCAATCTTATTTTAAACTGAGTATCTTTTTGACAGTTGGTCACCAGTTGCCACAGGAAAATGTTGGCCTTGTATCTTTCTGAAAACTACAAATACGTTACAGTTGTATGATTCATACATATATCAATGTTTTGTGAAGTAGTATATGAGCTGACTGTGTCATCAGGAGGTGGAGGGGATGGTGGATGGCGTGACACCGAGGAGAGAGGCCTGCTAAGCTGTTCGTGGTTTGCAAAAAAAGCAGATTAAACCTCTTCAAGGTCCTGTAAGTTCATCTAACACACCAATCCAAGACTGTGGAGCCTGGAAGGAGTGTCACTGACTACAAGACCCATAAGCTTCGGGAACATTTGGCCAATCACTGTCTCTTTAACTAGCTTGAGACTACAGGAAATCTCAGTGACGTACGTTCCCTCAGCTCAGGCCCTTGTTGGCTATTGAGGCCACAGCAACAGCACTGGAAGCTTGTATTGGCTCAAGTGAGGTGTCAATTGAAAGGCCAGGAGCTCACCTCCATTTCAAGGCCTCATCTGGCCAATTTATGTACATGCACGACAGAGAAATCATGAATAATAAGTGGAGAAAGGTGTGAAGGTTTAAAATGATGTGATAGCAGTTGGTGGATATCTATGGATGTAATAATGTGTTCGGACTAAATATTTCGCTGGATTTAGATCATCTGGACTATTGACAGTGTGTGAGAATGGGAGCTGTGCAAAAAGTGTGATTCAGTCTGGATAATATGGATCTGTGGATTATGATAACGCTTCATAGGTTTTAGTTATAATTGTTTAATTGTTTGTTTTTTGTCTGATAGAAGTGTTTATTGAGCCTGCTGTGGTGGTTGTATCTTGAAATGGTCAGCATTAACGACACCACAAAGAGCGTCACTTTCCAAAGAGATGTTGCGTGAGTAAACCACTTGTAGAAAACGTTTCGGCCTTTGGGCCTTCTTCAAGATCAACAAGCATATTGAGGCACAGCTACACTGATCTGATGAATGGCTATGGACCACACCTTTGTTACACACCTGATGATGATTAGATGCTCATGCTACACCATTAGGTTGAGCAAATCACAGTCACAGCTGACAGTGGTTAGATAATCATGCCACAGCATCAGGCTGAGCAAAGAAAACATTCTGAGGCACTCAATAAGGCCTTGTTTACACGGATACCGATACAAATAAAAACAGATTTTTATTCATCCCGTATAAAAAAATTCCAGGTTTACACGATTAGTTGTGAAAACGCTATCCCTGTTTACACGAAAATGCAAAAATGGCAGCTTTTTGCTGCAATTAGCATGCCATGCCAGTAGGTGGCGATACGCCATATGTCAAACACCATAAAAGAATGTTCTGCACCTGCACAGTGATTTGTTTTCCTCTTGGTGCTAGTGATAAAAACAATGGTAAACTACATTTTAATCTTATATAGCATAGTTAGCTGCTATATGCACTTACTGACATTGGGCTTTGTGCACCAATGAAGCAGTGATGTTGACGCAGCAGTGCTAAGTTAATTTGTAAGCTCGTAAGTAGCCCCAAAAGTGCTAACAAAACGTAAACAACCCGGTATATATCCGCCATTGTTGTTGTGGTTCCTGGGCTCCTAATGGGCATGCACGAACTGGGTTGCAACGTCATCGTTTGCCAAAATCTCCGTCTATCCTGTTTACACGTCTCCATAGAAACGGATATTTTTAAAACCTTTCACTTTGGAAGCCGTTTTTGAAAATCTCCGTTTTGGTCGAGAAAGACGCCAGTTACGTGTAAATAATAGGTGCAAACGCAAAGATAAATACCCGTTTTCAGAAATATACGGAACCGTATAAACAGGCCCTAAATCAAGTAACCAACCTGTAATGAAGTTACAACATGCGACTTACCTCAGGGGCAAGTAATCAAGTAATGTGTTTAAAACGATTACAACAATAAGTATGATATGAGCGGTGGTTGCCATCAGAGACAGGTGCTAACATACCTTGAACTGGTACTGATTAGAGGGAAGGCAAATATGAGTAAACCACTTAAACAACAACAAATACAGCTGTTGTTTTACATATCATAATCATCAAAACTCACCTCAGAGGGGCCCTCAGACTTCTAACAGTTTTATAACCTGCTTTTGTTCAGTTAATAATGTCCAGAGCATGTTAAATAGCTCTTACTACACTGCCTCAGTCCTCCCCAGCAAGAACATTTTAGGGGCTTGGCATTAAAGGAACTGTGATTGGCAGGTTTTCTCCTCTGCTGCAGCCCAGATTGGTTGATTCATCTCATGGTCAGTATCCATTTTGAAACTGGAATAATGCTGAACAGAAGCAGGAGCAACTACAGATTTCAGGTTTGCACTGAGACGTCTGTACAGTATATTTCAGAGTGTGACAATACTGATAAAATACTAATGTGAAATACCTGCAGCTCTTTGAAATCCTGCACTGCTGCACTGCAAAACATCCAGTAACTTAAACAGCCAATGCATTCAGATTTATACTCCTCTAAATAGACTCTGGGGCCTCAACATTAGGAATTCTGCCTGGAATACAAAATGAGGCTCGGCTGCTGTGCTGCAGGTAAACAAAACACACACACATGCATACACACACACACACACACACACACACACACACACACACACACACACACACACCTCCTGCACTGTGCTGAGAGGTAAATCTTAATGGAAATGCATTCTACATTTCACATGCAAATTTGCAGCTTTAAATCCTCCCACATGCATCTCTACTGTACACATGTGCACACACACACAGAGACAGAAACCTGCCCGTAGAAATCTGCGTCTTCTGCTGGATTACCGGGCTGTTGGGTGACCAGACATGGTTGCCTAGCAACCCCGTCTGCATGCGAGGGAGCGAGTGATGGGATCACAGCACATTCGCTCAGGAGAGACCAGCGTGTTTGGGTGGAGAGGGACAGACAGAGAGACTGAGAGAGAGAGAGAGAGAGAAAGAGGGGAAATCCTCAGTGCGCTCTGGCTGCACATCAAACACGTGAGTCGTGTTCTGATGATCATGTAACAAGCAGAGGATCTAATATGTCGATATTAATGTCAATGCAATCAACAAGCACAGATTAGCAGAGAGCCAAGATGCATGTTTTTACACTGGAGCAAGCATCTGTTCCTCTCTGATAACTGACATGTAGCTTTACGCTCAGTTTAGGTGACAAAGAAGAGAACTGGCTGCAAAAATTCAAGAGGTTATATTCTCAACAAAGATCTCTTTGAGTACAGAGGGGAGAAATTAAAACTAAAAAACAGCTAAAGGTAAAAATAAAATACAGTACTTTGAAATTCTCCACACAGCTTAAATGTATTTTATAAATATTACTGCTTTAAAAAAAAGAAAGAAATGCATCTTCAGATTAGCGTGCAGTGTGGGTCTGCCGTCAAGCTGTGGAGCAGTTGAGTTACAAATTGCTGTTTCACCATCATGCTGATGAGTTTATGGGAACTGGAGTGAGTTTCCTGAGAACTTTGTTGGAACCGATGACGTGAAGCATGATGATCGGAATCACATTAAATTCCACTGCAGAGGCTGCAGATAGTCAAAGAAATATTTCTAGAGAAATATGACGAAACACAGTGACGAAATACTATATGTAGGTGTATACTGTAAATATTATCAGAAAACCTTATCCAAAACAAAGGTGCTCATAATGCCAAATTGTTCCTTTCACAGGGTTGTATTACTGAATTACTGATACTGATAGATTGACGTGAGCAGCATCTTTATTTTGTCAGTCAAAGTGGAGTCAATTTGAACTTCTTTGCTGGGTTGTTTAACAGAAAATAAGTTTATATTATCTGCAAAGTAACTACAGCTGTGAGTAACATTAGTAACATAAAATAAAAGAGTAGAAGTACCTCAAAATTGTACTTAAGTACAGATCTTGTCAAAACTTTTCACTATTGTTTTTCACCTGTAGCCTCTTGTTTTGTTTTTGTGTGTTTTATTTGTCATTGTTGCTGTTTTCATGTGCCACCTTCTTCTTGTAATTTTGTTATGTTTATGTGGGGATCCCAGGAATAGTAGCTGATGTATGCACATTGATTAAATAAAAACGCTGCCATTTCTTCAAACTTGTTGGGATGTTCGCTGCCTTGATTTTTAAGGACCAGGAGCAACACTGTCTCCTAAAAAAGTCATTATTTGTCTCCTCGGCTATGTTTTGCCGGAATTATGTTTTTTATATAAACATAATGATTATAACCACAAAGAGACACAGAAATGAAATAAATTGGTTTGCTGATAAGGTATCAGTATGTTGTGATTTGTCAGATAATTTAGTCAACAATTCCTCATTATCTTAAAAAACATTATCAGGGTGCATGGGCGGGTAATGGAACAACAGACCCCTGGGCACAGATATGCAACACCACCACGCCCCAACATTGGAGCAAGACACACAAGCCCCTTTTACACTGTCAGATTTTCCGCGAATGTTTGGCCGTTTTCCCACAAGCTGCGAGCGTTTAGACACACAGAGCCGGATTGGCGAGTTGATCCGAGGTGCCCAAGTTTCTGCCTCGTAGGGTAGACATACTGGCAGAACCTTTTTGATTTAAACAGAATGAGGAGGGGGTGTTGATGACTTGTGGGAGGAGCTGTTGATGACGCCGCACGTGCGAGCCACTGGCGGTGGATAAACAGGAAACAGCTGATAGCAGGAATTAGCGAGCAGCTAGTAGCAAGAGGGAAACACAAACCTGACAGACACTGTAAAGATGAGCAACTGGGGAGACAAGGAATTGCGCGCCCTCCTTGTCCTCGCAAACAAAGAGGCCAGATGACGGGGACGGTGAAGGACATGCCGACTTATGAGAGAATCACCGAAGGACTGACCAGCCGTGGCTTCCCTCCCACGTCACTGTTTACGTCACACGCTGAGCTACACGTTTTGTTACTTGCTCATGCCCCCATTGCCCCGAAAAAGGCGCATTCTGTATAAACAAAAGTAGGCAGCGAAAAAGGCGCATTCTGTATAAACAAAAGTAGGCAGGCGGCATTTTGCTGCACTCCCCGATTTTCACTGGCTTTCATGCTGCTTTCTACTGTTTACTAACCTGTTTTCTGGCCTGTCCATGACACTGAATGCATGAACAGAAAGACTCATCTGCTGCAGAGCCGTGTACACAGCTCTAGTCTACTGGAAATGGAAAAGGAGTCTATCACCTATTTTCGTCTGTTAACCCGTGTGAACAAACCTGTGTACATGTGCTAAGTTTGTTGGAAAAGGCGTATGAGTGAAGGCTAGGGGCCCCCTGACACTTTGGGGTCCTGGGCCTGTGCCCTGCAGGCCCGTTTGGTAATCCATCCATGTGCAAGTGGCATTAAGTTCAGACTCATCTGCTTTTGCAAAGTAGTATTATGGGAACATCATTTGAATGAGACAGGACTGGGCGAAAAGGCAAAAGTACTTGTACTGCACAGTAAAAAAAAAAAGTAGGACGGCTGACCAGCCTCGCCCGCATCACACATCAGTCCGGACAAATGAGGTTGATGCTGCACGTCCCTTCTGCTGCACGGCAGAATTACCCTGCAATGTCCCTTTTTTTTTTTACCTCTTAGATTTTTTGTATCTTGTACCACTGTTTTAAAGGGTGTAGCACTTTAACCTGCTCTTTTGCACTTCGAACTGCATTTGCCTGACCGAAACTGTGAACCTGTAAAGCACTTTGAGTTACATTTACTTGTATGAGCACTTTGAGTTACATTTACTTGTATGAGAAGGTGCTATATAAATAAACATGATTTGATTTGATTTGATTTGATTCCTCTGTGAAGTTGGTCCCATGAGAGACTCAACTTCAGTCTTTATTGGCACTAAAGCTCGTGTTCTTAAATCAAAACAAAGCGGAGTTAATGGATGGATGGAGAACAACAGAGACAGCCTACAGTGATGCGGGGGCATTGTTGTGTTAATAGGGGATATACGGCAGAATTACCCAGCTTTACAGAAGTGCTAAAAGGGAGGACTCCCACTGTGTTCATCACCCTGCAGCCAAACACACCCCTCCTCCTCCCCCAGCTGCAGCTACCTGCCCCAGTGCTGGGAGCAAGGGCGGATGGTAGAGGGGGGGTGGATGTGGAGCTGAATGGATGGAGGCATGTGGGAAACCTGAGAGCTGATAACACCCAGTGAATCTTCAACAATAAGAGCGCTGGACTCAGCAGACGTAAACACAGCAGTCTTGGCCTGAAGGCACTGAAAGTTATCGCATTCAGATTTTCCTAAATCCCCTCAGTGTTTGGATTCATGTCCTCAAAGCAAACAAAGTTCACATAAAGATTTGATAGTTCAACTAATGTTAAAGCATATTTTTTAGATATTAACTAAAGAAAAGTATAGAGTTTGCAGAAACGTACAATGCTAAAATTTTCTTCTCGCAGCTGCGCTGAATTGTGAACAAACCATGAACCACTGACATATCGCTGTGTTACCAACCAGGAAAGTGCCACCAAAAGCTGCTGTTTTTCACTGACTCAAAACTGCATTTCCAGCAGCTTTTAACCACAAAACAAGGGTGTTTTTTTAGCGTCCTGTTGCTGTGATCAAGTGGAATAGTGCAGTGAGACATCACTGCATTTACAGCCAGGATAGTGACACAAAGCAGTTGATTTTGAGCTTGAAATCCCTGCATTTATAGCATCTTTAAGCCACCACGGGTATGTTTTTTTAGCATCCTGTCGCTGTGTTTCCTGCCATGATAGTGCCACAAAAATCTGTTGTTTTTTAGTGATACATTGCAGTGTTACTGGTAGGGGTGGTGGCATGAAAAGCAGTTGTTCAATACCAAGACATCACTGGATTTCCAGCGGGGTTTTTTTAGCCTTCAAACAAGGTTTTTTTTAGCTTCCTGTTACTGTGTTTGCAGAGAAAGTGCCACAAAAACCAATTGTTTTTCACAGAGACAATGCAGCATCTATAGCGGCTGTTTTATACCAAGATATTGCTGCATTTCTAGCAGGGATTGTACTTTTAAAACCTGGTATTTTAAGCCAAACAGTGATCTTTTCCTAATCTTACTCAATGGGTTTTGTGCCTAAACCTGACCAAGCATTAACTACAGTGTTGAAACGTGAAGACACGTAAAATTTCAATTCAACTACATAGTAACTTACAAATGTAACATATCCGTGTTTTGCAGACATGTACAATGCCAACAATTATTTTGCAGATTGGTTTGGTCCATACAGCCACAAAATGACTAGCCTGGAAATCCAGACCCAAATCTAGAAAGATTTAGGGTCTGGCTATGAGTAATGCAAATGGCCCAACTCGAGGGGCGGCACCAAGCATGCATTTG